>NC_091745.1:77266213-77368713 GCF_043380555.1 Nothobranchius furzeri | reverse complement strand
GACAAATTTGTCCCTCACTCTCCTCCACCTCTAAACCCACGTTTCCCGTCTTTTCCGTCCACAAATAAAACGTTGCCTCTGTATTTTTGTACTCCTTCAGTCACGGGTGAGTAAACGTTCATATATTCGGACTTTTTCCCGCGATGTGTTCTTCGATCTGTTCCGTGTCTGCTGCTGAACATCTTTTTACCTTTTGACGGGGTAACAGGGAAGTGGGGTCCTGACCAATCCATCACTTCCGATGGATGTTTAAAAGTTAGGGCATGTCGGAGATGGAGAAGTACGAATCAGGCTTTGGAAAGCCGTCAGCACACACCGAATGCCGTAACCGTAACATTTGTTTGTAAAATAAATGGATACGGCTGACCTAAGACAAAGGTCGTGCGGTGTTTTTACCGCTAGTTTTCAGACGGGAGTAACGGACAAGCAGGAACGACGTCATTTCTAAGCCATGAGAGACGCGGGTGTCTTTGATTTAAGTATTTTATATCAGCTGATCTTTCTGTCTGATTGTTACGGCTGGATCAGGGTATTTGAGGTTAAAGCAGGTGGACCTACAGGTTAGAATGTCTAAAAGGTTAGTTGAACATCCGCGTGACGACTGGTTAGTTTAGGAAAGCGTTTGCATGACGGTGAAACGTCTGGAGACGGAACTGCAGCGCTTCTGAAATTCTCCTTTTTACGGTGTTTTTGTTGACTGCATGTAACTTTCACACTTTTGTAAAGACAGACTTGTAGATATTTGTGTTTTTTATTTTTAAATCTTACTGAGGATGTTGATGATTGTGTTTGTTGTTGTAGCTGAAAACCTCCCGACGGCTTTTCTCCAGGTTTAAACACAAATATATAAAATATACTGTAAATGTTTATGAAATTTTAAACAAGAGAAAGAAATATGTTTGTTTTTTTTGTATTAAATTGTGAAGAACATGGTTGGAAATTGTCATTTGATCTACAAACACCCGGCAGAATGTCACGGCGCTTCAGGGGTCAGAAGTTGGTATTTTTAGTGGTTTAAAAACTTTTCAGGGTTTTTTTAAAGAGCCTGTTTGTTTTCCTGTAAAGGGAAGGAGATGCGGCGAGCATCTGCTGGGATCGGTTTCCTCCTCCCTCCTCGCTTTCACAGACTGGGGGGGTGGAAACGGATGGACTTAATGTTTTAACACTACTGGGTTGTTTAGGCTGCACTCAAGTTACAGCGTGTGGTCGAATACTTTTTACTTTATCATCCAACAAAGTAGAGGTGCTGAAAAAGATCGATTCAAGTCTGAATCGGGATTCTTATTTATAAAGATTCAGAATCTATTCCAAGAACTCAAATATTTGGCACGTTACAGGTTTGAGACGCACTTTTTTGATCTTTGTTAGGAGAGTCAGTACTCTGATTACTTTTGTGGTCCCATTAATTGAGGTGATTTATGTTAGAATCTGCTGATAAGAGGGCGCTTGAATGTCATTTTTTCCATACTCAGAAATTTGAGATATTCTCATATTTTTTTCTAAGTTGATAAATGAGTATTCAGGATTACTCATGTAACTTGTTTCTACACATACTTGAAAAGTATTTGACCGTATTACTTTCAAAGCTACTGTTAGGTAACTACAGATTTGTTATATTTTACAAGGTAAGCAAAAATAAATGTTGCCTTTTGGTCAAAAGATTGTTTCTGTTTACAGTTTTAGAATCACTTTATTTTACATTGTAAATTAGCATTTTTGGAGCACGGCCAGTTTAAAGTCAAATAAAAAATGTCCCATAGCTTTAACTAACTTGTACAACAAAGTAGTTCATCCTGGAGCTGACACTCTTTGTTAATACTGATTGTGAATCGATTTAAATTGAGAATCGATTCTGAATCGAATCGGCACCCCGAGAATCTGAATCGAATCAAATTGTGAGTTGCTCTAAGATTCACATCCCTACAACAAAGAGTCTTTTCTCTGTTTCTGGGATTTTTACACTTGGCTGGTTTTTAAATTCAGGATCGGTTTCCACCTCCTCTTCACTGAATTCCACCTAAAGCATCATATCATGTTTCTCCTCCACCTTCTTCCAAATGTACGTTTTATTTGAACTAAAATAAGAATCTAAACGCTGTGCTGCCGTCCAGGGTTTTCACCTTCTGGGATCAAAAACCAAGAAGAGCTCAACAAACGGGTAAAATGTTAGAACTGCGTCTCGTGTCGGCGCTGTGGCATTTTTTTAAAGGTGCCCTAAAAAACAGAAGCATGTGTTCTAACGTCAGGAACAAGCAGAACGTCACCAAACTCCTTATTAACTATTAAGGGAGGACACGGGTGCCAAACAGGGCACTTGTGTCTGTCTCACTCATTAGAAGACCGAACGTGTGGACGACTGAAGGATAAATAATGTGCTTTTATGTTGTCTATGAGGAGGGAACGACGTATCCAGAACTGGTCTGATATGGAGTAGATCTTCCACCATGGAGCCGACAAGCGGCCCTGCCTCCAGGCTGGATGTGGATCTTGGTTTTGCCCTTTTCTTCTTCCTCCTCCTCTGTTTCTTCTTGTTGGCGACGATCGTCCGCTGTGCTCAGCTGGTGCTGGACCCTTACAGCGCCGTTTCTGTCTCCACGTACCAGGAAGAAGATGAGGAAACGGAGGAGTGATGGAGACCGTGGCCTTGAGTCCGACTCTTGGAGCTAAAGAAAGGACATTCAACCTTTTTAGTTTTGCGTTCGAGTCGTTTGTTTCGCCAACGTTGGGAGGAAATGCTGCCTTTTCTGATGACGTGGGTAAACTAAGAGCGTTCTCGGAGAAGTCCTGCTTTTTAGGGAATCATTTATTAATGCTTAATAATGCACTAAGTTACATTAATAAAGCAACCCTAATTGTAAAGTGTTCCCAAACGTTTGTTTGTTAAGGCTTAATTAATGGACTAAGTCATGTTAATAAAGCAACCCTAATTGTAAAGTGTTACCAAACGTTTGTTTATTAATGCTTAATTAATGCACTAAGTCATGTTAATAAATCAACCCTAATTGTAAAGTGTTACCAAACGTTTGTTTATTAATGCTTAATTAATACACTAAGTAACGTTAATAAAGCAACCCTGATTATAAAGTGTTACCAAACGTTTGTTTATTAATGCTTAATGCACTAAGTAACATTAATAAAGCAACCCTAATTGTAAAGTGTTACCAAACGTTTGTTTATTAATGCTTAATTAATGCACTAAGTCATGTTAATAAAGCAACCCTAATTGTAAAGTGTTACCAAACGTTTGTTTATTAATGCTTAATGCACTAAGTAACGTTAATAAAGCAACCCTAATTGTAAAGTGTTACCAAACGTTTGTTTATTAATGCTTAATTAATGCACTAAGTCATGTTAATAAAGCAACCCTAATTGTAAAGTGTTACCAAACGTTTGTTTATTAATGCTTAATTAATGCACTAAGTAACGTTAATAAAGCAACCCTAATTGTAAAGTGTTCCCAAATGTTTGTTTATTAAGGCTTAATTAATGGACTAAGTCATGTTAATAAAGCAACCCTAATTGTAAAGTGTTACCAAACGTTTGTTTATTAATGCACTAAGTCATGTTAATAAATCAACCCTAATTGTAAAGTGTTACCAAACGTTTGTTTATTAATGCTTAATTAATACACTAAGTAACGTTAATAAAGCAACCCTGATTATAAAGTGTTACCAAACGTTTGTTTATTAATGCTTAATGCACTAAGTAACATTAATAAAGCAACCCTAATTGTAAAGTGTTACCAAACGTTTGTTTATTAATGCTTAATTAATGCACTAAGTCATGTTAATAAAGCAACCCTAATTGTAAAGTGTTACCAAACGTTTGTTTATTAATGCTTAATGCACTAAGTAACGTTAATAAAGCAACCCTAATTGTAAAGTGTTACCAAACGTTTGTTTATTAATGCTTAATTAATGCACTAAGTCATGTTAATAAAGCAACCCTAATTGTAAAGTGTTACCAAATGTTTGTTTATTAATGCTTAATTAATGCACTAAGTAACGTTAATAAAGCAACCCTAATTGTAAAGTGTTCCCAAACGTTTGTTTATTAAGGCTTAATTAATGGACTAAGTCATGTTAATAAAGCAACCCTAATTGTAAAGTGTTACCAAACGTTTGTTTATTAATGCTTAATTAATGCACTAAGTCATGTTAATAAATCAACCCTAATTGTAAAGTGTTACCAAACGTTTGTTTATTAATGCTTAATTAATGCACTAAGTAACGTTAATAAAGCAACCCTGATTGTAAAATGTTACCAAACGTTTGTTTATTAATGCTTAATGCACTAAGTAACGTTAATAAAGCAACCCTAATTGTAAAGTGTTACCAAACGTTTGTTTATTAATGCTTATTTAATGCACTAAGTCATGTTAATAAAGCAACCCTAATTGTAAAGTGTTACCAAACGTTTGTTTATTAATGCTTAATGCACTAAGTAACGTTAATAAAGCAACCCTAATTGTAAAGTGTTACCAAACGTTTGTTTATTAATGCTTAATTAATGCACTAAGTCATGTTAATAAAGCAACCCTAATTGTAAAGTGTTACCAAACGTTTGTTTATTAATGCTTAATTAATGCACTAAGTAACGTTAATAAAGCAACCCTGATTGTAAAGTGTTACCAAACGTTTGTTTATTAATGCTTAATAATGCACTAAGTAACGTTAATAAAGCAACCCTAATTGTAAAGTGTTACCAAAAACTCAACTACTACATAAGTTTAGGAACAGAAAACTTTTCTCATATGACACATCTGGACCTTTCACTTAATACAGTACAGATGTCCCCCCCCCCCCCCCCCCCCCCATCATTTTTACTTGGATGTGTTATCTCTGAGGCAACGGTGGCTCAGGGGTTGTAGGTTCGAGCCCAGGCCCCCGCAGTCATTCATGTAAGTCGGGGGTGGGGGGGGGGGGGGCGATGGTGGCTGTGTGCGCAGCCCCACCTCCGCCAGCGCGTCCTAGCAGTCGTGGCTACACGGTAGCTCATCAGCAGCATGTGAAGGCGTGTGCGTGTGGTTGAATGCACACCGGATGTGTTGTGAAGTGCCTTGGGGGGGTGTAGAACCCCAGAAGGTGCAATACACACAATACTTGTTCTTTAGCAGCCCCAGACGGCCTGGCTGTAGCCCCCACCCCCGTACCTGTGGTGGGCAGCCAGATGACCCGACAGGCCCGCCGTCTTTATGTTGGCCCCTTTGGTATCACAGGTGAGAAACAGAAAAGCATATTTCGGTTTGGATAATATCATTTTAATGACCTTTACTCTGTGTGTGTGTGTGTGTGTGTGTGTGTGTGTGTGTGTGTAGGAGTCCATGATGGACTTCTTTAACGCTCAGATGCGTTTAGGTGGTCTTACTCAGGCCCCTGGAAATCCTGTCCTCGCTGTACAGATCAACCAGGACAAGAACTTTGCCTTCCTTGAGGTGAGAAACATCCCGTGATGGTCATTAATGATCTTCTGAAGTATTCCTGAACTCTCGTTGGATCTTGTTTGTGTGTTTTTAAAGAGCAAGTCACCCTCAAATCAACAATTTTTTTCTGATAAACTATATAAATGCGTGTCTAATCGTGCTGCAGACACGTGTAGTCAATAGTTTTGCACTTTAGTGCATTTTAGTTAAAATTTAAATTTTCTGCCTGAAACTGGCAGTGTTGTGCCGTTGTCAGGTAAAAACTCTTCACTGCATTTGAATTTAAATCTGCCACCGCTATTGGCTAAGAGGTATGCTATGATGTAAACTGGTACATTATGATGTCACAATGTCGTGAGTGTGTGTATTTGTTAGTGGCTCCACCCTCTCGGTCTGCTAGGCAACAGCATTTGTTGCATTTTTCAAACATGAAATGGGAGTGAAGTACGCTTCTTGTAAGGGGTGACTTGCTCTTTAAATGTTTCTGTTCAGTTTCGTTCAGTGGATGAAACGACACAGGCAATAGCCTTTGATGGCATCATCTTTCAAGGCCAAAGCCTTAAAATCCGTCATCCGCACGACTACCAGCCACTGCCCGGCATGAGCGAGAACCCCAGTGTCTATGTGCCTGGTACACAGACAATTAATGGTTTTTATCCTTTCATTTTGCTACAAGTATACATAAACATTTGATCACTCAATATCCACGTGAGCCTCTTCTCGGGTTCCTCAGACTCGTTCTTGTCTTTGCACATTTTGCAGGAGTGGTGTCCACAGTGGTCCCAGACTCGGCTCACAAGCTCTTTATTGGTGGATTGCCCAATTATCTGAACGATGACCAGGTCGGTGTTTCAGTCTAAGTGCCATCCTGGTGCTTAGCATTCATGTGTGTTTTCTTATTGGTGACATTTTGGTGTTGAAATGAACCGAATGAAATAAAAAGTTGACCTTAATCTTGTTTGCCAACCTGGTTCATGCTTCTCCGTCAGCTCCGCAAGAGACAGACATGCACGGATTGACGGAAGCGTTTTGCTCTCATACTTCTCCGTCTCCTGGGGAGTGTAGCAAAGCAATTCCCCGGCAGGACACCAGAGGGCGTAGCGCTGTTCTGTGGTATCCTGTCATGTATCGGTCCAAGATCGTGTGTTTATATTGTGTTTTTTGTATATCTGAGACTTTTTAACACGGACATATTTGTCTATCATCCTCCTCCACCTCTTCATGCGCTCCCCGCCTTTAAACCCATGTTTCCGGTCATTTCCGTCCACAAATAAAACTCTTGCTGTGCATCTTTTCACTCCTCCAGTCACGGGGGAATTAAACGTTCATATTTTTAGAGTTTTTTCGCGAGGTATTCTTCAAGCTTCTCCGTGTCTGCCGCTAGTTATCCTCGGCTCTCTTTATGTTTTTGAGGGCGCAATGGCGGCGCTGTAGACGTCAGCGGCGTCCTGACCAATCACAAGCTTGCGTTGTCTGTCTCGACTGACGGATGTTTAGAAAAGAGAGCTTGACTCCGTACGTCCTTGCGGAGCTCTCCAGCAGGCCCGCAAGGACGTTGCGTGTCTCCGCGCTGACGCAGACGGAGAAGCATGAATCAGGCTTTAGTTTCCATCTAAACTCGCGTGAACTCTCGTGTTTCAGGTGAAGGAGTTGTTGACGTCGTTTGGCCCTCTGAAGGCCTTTAACCTGGTAAAAGACAGTGCCACAGGCCTATCTAAAGGATATGCCTTCTGTGAATACGTTGATGTCAACCTGAATGATCAGGTAACGGGTCCCAACAGGTGCGTCTGTGGTGGAACCTTTCTGGAAACGGGTCACTGAGCTTTGGCTGTCTGCACAGGCTATCGCTGGACTGAACGGCATGCAGCTCGGAGACAAGAAGCTCCTGGTGCAGAGGGCTAGCGTGGGATCCAAGAACGCCACTCTGGTGAGGCTCCAGCTGCTGGGTGAATGACAGCAGAACGGTGGGAGGCTGGATGTCGGTTCTAAAACGGACCGAGACAGATTGCTGAATAGATCTGCTTCAGCTCCTCGTCTGCTCAGTTCTAACCAGTACAAATATACGTCTTTTCAGCCAAGTCGTGTACTGAATATGAAGCTGTGCGCTTGTGTTTAGGGTGGATCTATGGCGGTATGCAGAAGCCTGAATGTGAAAGTCTTTGTTGTTGTTTTTTTCTCCAGACAACTATAAACCAGACCCCAGCGACGCTGCAGGTGCCGGGTTTGAACAGCTCCGTCACTCAGATGGGTGGCCTGCCTACTGAGGTGCTGTGCCTGATGAACATGGTGGCCCCCGAGGAGCTCCTGGACGATGAAGAATATGAGGAGATTGTGGAAGACCTCAGGAGCAAGTACGGCCAAGTGAAAAGCATCGAGGTACCTCGTCCTGTTGATGTCTTGGACATACCTGGGACGGGCAAAATGTAGGCCACAAGTGCCCCCCCACCCCCCATTTCACAGTTTTAGTTGAGTTCATTTCAGCTTTTGATGCCCAGAAGACCATAAATATTTAGTGATTTGTGCTGGGACCCTCTTGGTTAATGCTGATGGAAACACGCCTTCCAACAGCTGGAATGAGCTGCATAGACAAGGCTGATGAGAGAAAAACTGTTCAAAGGACACATTTTTATTTAAACGTTATTCATTAAAATGTCATCTAATTGTGCAAAAACAGGCGAGTGAATTTCGCTGGTTCTGGTTTGATATCAATACTCATCCAAAATGTTACTGCATGAGACACATCTGGCCACCGGGGGGCAGTGTTTGTCCAACGTGACTCAACATGCCTGGAAGTTTATATTTTGGGTCAGTAACCCTCACCAACAGCTGGAAATCTTGAACCTCCACTAAGGACTGAGGCTGGAGATCTTGTGAGTGTTGTTGCTCTTGGAGAATCATCTGCTGACAGCACAGGAGCCATAAAACGAGGTTATTAAATGCTTCATCTTCCTTAGACTCGGCTCTCAGAACAACTTCCACTGAGGAACAAGGAAACGTTTGCACACACCTGCTAAGAATGCTTAGATTAAAATTGCTGATAAATTATATAATTAAATACATTTGTTTATATTTGAAATGTTCAGTTAACCATCAAAATATGTCGACTAGTTGAGAATAAAACAATGCAAGTTTAAAAGTTTAACAAATGTCATCGATACTATCATCAGTCTAAGTTATGAAAGTTTTTTAAATGTTTAGAGTTCATCAGTTTTATTTGAAATACCATACATTTTAATAACTTGGTTTATTTAACCTAATGAATCTACTCGATATTAAACCTCACCTTAATAACAAATAGCTTTATTAAATATTTGGGATTTCAGGGGCTGAAAATACTCCTTCATGCAGCTGTTAATTAATGCGTTCAATACGGAATGAATCTTGGTTGAGATTTGATTGAATAACAACACAAAAACCAAAGCCTGTAAATGAAAATAACTTTTCCTGATCCCAGATATTCTCACCTTCTGTACCTGGAAACGAAGCACCAAAAGACTCCCGGGAGAGATGTTTCAGCAGCTTCCTCCTGACCTCGTTATCAGAATGTTTTCGTATCCCTCATGATTTATTTAGAAGTTTAATGAGGTGTGTGGTGTTCCTGCAGTTCCTCACAGTCTTCCTACAGTTCGCAGTCTTCTTCGCTGCTCTTAGTAGCACCAAAGTTGCTCCACATCTGCCATGTTAACTGTGGAAAACCAGCTTCCAGCTGCAGCATGAACCCAGGAGCCAGTGTGCGCCCCCCACTGGCGGCTTAAGGTATTGTGCCGTATTGCACACCACGTTTGGCAGAAGTAGTAGTAGTTCCGGTGTTACACCAAATTCTGCGACCCATCACAATTTGTGACCCCAGGGGGCAGTGTTGCGTTTTGTTGCGTCTGTACATCCTGAATTGGCATTAAAGAAGAAGATGAAGAAGTTGAGGTGGCTCCTCTCGATGTGGAGGAGCAGCGGGTCTACTCCGAGCCCCTCGGATGACCGAGCTTCTCACCCTCTCAAAAATAAACAATAATGAACAAGAGTCTGCTTCTAGACCTGCAGAAAGAGAAAGAATAGGAAAAAAAGGGACACAATACAACAGGAGCAAGCTATCACTGCATCAACTTGAAGAAATAAACAATCAGCATTGTTTAACAAAACAGTCACATGATAATAAATCACAGTGCATTTAGTGGCAACGACAGCCTTAAGACCTGTGTTTAACGTGCCCAAGTCCATACTTTTGAGAGCACCATGTGAGCACCTGTGTGTGTACACGCGCTTGTTTATGTAAGGTTTCTCTATAAAAGCGTCCATTAGAGAGTGTGAGGGACCACAGATCTGCCCCCCAAAGATGTGTAGGAGACGGAGGGAGCTCCAAGTCCCAGAGATCCAGGCGCTGCCCCAGAACACAGGAACCCCAAGGAGACTGCAACCAGAAAAGCCCCAGCGCCCCCCTCTAGAGGCACAGAGGATCGCCCCGGGGGGGCCACAACCAGCAGCCGGCAGAGTCCCGGGAGATATCAGCGGCAAGCCCACAGGCCCAGGCCCTGACCCGGAGAAGGCATTCTACCCATTTCCGAATCAAAACCATGGTCAGATTTAGAGGAGCTGATTCTCATCCCAGTCTGACCCAGCTTGACCTAGCTGGGAAAATGTGACCTTTGTCACAAATTAGAGGACCTTCATGACGCTACACTTTACACACACAAGATCCTTCTGTATCAGATCAGAGTTCAAACGTTTTATGTTCAAAACTCATCAAACTCAGAGTTGACCTTAAAACAGTTTAACTCATCCAAACAAAGGGGTTTCAAACAAACCGAGACCTGGAGGACAGCAGAGCCCCTTCACTGCTGCTGGACGGCACAGCCTTTTATCCCAGGTGTGGCTCACTACGGCGATTCGACTCAGCTGTGCTTCTCAGCAGCCTGGAGGAGAGGAAGAGGAGGGGCGGTGTCGGGCTGATCCTGGCTCCTGCATCTGAAGAGGCCAGGCTGGTGGCCATAACAGCTGCAAATCCAAAAATACTTTGAGGGCTGCTAGTCTGCTACTGCAGCAGCTCACCTCCGTCTTGGGTCTCCATGAAAGCCATTAAAATAAAACCAAGTTGAGTTTACACTCTTGTCTGTTGGGGCAACTACCCGTGCAGCAAACTATCAACATTTGTAAAAGGGTTCATTTACATCTAATTAAGGACCCGTAAGACGTAAGATTCCATAGTAATTATGAAATCTCCAGAGAACTGTTGAGAACTGATGGCGTGGGACTGGTTTTATTAATCTGGATGTTTTGATTTCTGGTCGAATCAAAATTGGCAGATTTATAAACACCACAGAGACTATCGCCTAGCCCACACGTAGCCGGGTTTTGTAAAAAACGAATATCCGCCCCTCCAAAAACTTGCATCCACACCACCTCGTTTAAAAAAAAAACTCTGTCTACACGTACCCGGATAAATACGTTGTTAAGGACATGCCAGACCTGTAGGCGGCAGTACTTCCCCGTTCTTAACCTCGTCCTTCGTCTGTGGTCTTCCGCTAGGAGCAGTAATTCCTCTTGCAAAAACAAACAAGCAGAAAGCGCTTGGACGATTGATAAAGCGAGCGCAGCTCTGAGGGCATCCATGCTGTCGGCTAGTGTAAACACAGGTCGCACACGTGATGTCAGCATTTTTTTGTCGCGGAAAGTGACGTTGCGGACCTTAAAACTCCGGTTTTGTCTGTCCACACGCAGACACCCAAAACGGAGAAAACGCAGATCTTCACTTTGGCCGGAGTTTTTAAAAAGATCCGTTTTCGTGTGAAAAAACTCCGTTTTCGTGTGGATGACAGACCAAAACGTAGAAAAATATCTACGTTTTGGCAGATCACCGGCTACGTGTGGACAGGGCCTATGCCACGGTTCAGAAAGGAAGGTTCTGATTGGATGAGTAAACAATGTGTCATGTGTTTACATTACGTGTGATCAGAATGTCTAGTGCAGCTAGATTAAAGTCATATTACTCATTAAAACTAACTAATCATAACATTGTCATTTCACAGATCGGTCAACATCATATTATTGACCAACACTTTGTTTGATTAGCATTATTCAAAATAGAGTTCTTTGATTTATTAAAAGGAAAGAGTCCTTTATCTTCATTCTTCTCTTGAGCTGGAAAGAAAACAGTTTAGAAGCAAATGCCTGACCTTGAGGCAGTCTCATGCAGATTAATACTGTGTCAGAGGCATCTGTGGAGAGAGGGTAAACAACCTTCGGTGGAATGGCTCCTTCGTCACGTTACGCATTTTACAGTGAAATCAACTAAATTAAAGCGATGAGAGGCTACAAACTTGCTAGTTTTGACTGACTTCAATAGAGTTCAAACGTGCGAAAGCAGTCTTTCTACCATCCATTGTGGTGAAGGGCGGTCCCTTGAGCAGCGTGGCATCACGTGCAAAGGGTCTATATGTATATATATATATATATATATATATATATATATATATATATATATATATATATATATATATATATATATGTATATGTATATATAGGTATATATATATATATATATATATATGTATATGTATATATGTATATATATGTATATATATATATATGTATATATATATATATATATGTATATATGTGTATATATATATATATATATATATATACACATATATATACATATATATATATATATATATATATATACCTATATATACATATACATATATATACATATATATATATATATATACACATATATATACATATACATATATATATATATATACATATATATATATATATATATACATATATATATATATATATATATATATATATATATGTATATATATGTATATATATATATATATATATATATATATATATATATATATATATAGTGGTGGGCATTTCAGTAAAATAGCATAAATCTGTTAGTTATAAATTTATTTTAGAATTTCTTATCATTCCTTTTATAATAAGTTAAGTTTGCAATTTAAATGAGTTAAATTTAAATTTTTTGGTAAATTGATGTAGTTGTGAACTTTTTGGACACGCCTTAGTCATTAAGCTGATTAGTAGCACATGGGGAGGCGTGTGGAAAATTTTTGTTTGCCAAGTGTCAGGGGAGATGGAAGGATTTGGTCAAATGATTTTTTGACCATTTTTTAGACCTGATAATTTAATTTAAGGTTAATTTTCGTTGGATGAAAAGTAGAACATTTTGAATGAATTTTGAACTTTTTTTTTTGGAAGAATAAACCATTTATAAAATTTGCAAGAAATCGAGTCTAAAAGTGCGTGCTTAAAGGAAATCACCCGTTCTTACCAACGGCCTTTAGTTGGAAATCGTTTATTTTGGAAGTTTAAAGGCCGTGACATAAATACAGGGTATCCGCGGGTCCTTAAAAAGTCTTAAATTAGCTTTTCCAAATTTAAGGCCTTAAAAATCCTTAAAAATGACAAATAATCCTTAAATACAGTTTCCAAAGGTCTTAAATTTTCAAAGACCCAATAAACAAGATTCTTTTATTTCTATAAATTTTTCATGAATTTCTAGTTAGTGTTTGGCATTTTTTGTGTACGATGTTGGCGTAAGCGGAACCGTACACATTCAGTTGGTTGTGAAAGGGGGCTATTTTTAGATGAGCACTAGTGGGAGCTTGCTCCATGGGGAAGGGCAAGTTTAATGGTAACTGGATGGCTAATCCCACGTTTGCGACGTGGTTAGCACCGGTTCCAGGCAATAGCTGGAAATTAAAGCTTAAATTTAACTTTAAAAATAGCTTAAATTTGGTCTAAGTGGCCTTAAAAAAGGTCTTAAAAAGTCTTAAATTTGGCTCCCTTAAACCTGCAGATACCCTGTATATATGACTTGCTTGTCTAGAGTACACCCTCAGATGATGCTCTGTGACTGACATCTGTACGTAAGCGGATGTCTAACGCTGTTGGCTAAGGCTGCTCAATTCAAATTCCACGCTGCTCTACGGGACGGCAGGCAGGCTTAGCGTAAAAAAATGGACGTATTGAACATTATATCACAGCAAAGGGTAAGAGCATCCCTTTTACGGATTTCTAAAATAATCATACACGTTTCCTGAAAGGGGGAAAACTCCAGATTGTAGCTTTAAGGACGCAGTCTTAGTCAGCCTAATGAAAGCCACAAAAACTGCACTGACCTATTCAACTGGCAGCTGATGTAAAACAGTTAAGAGTAAAGCAGAAATGCTCTGACGTGGAATAATGGCCTGTGTCAGTTCTATATCACCCATCTTCATCTGCATGGCTGCACTCCACTGCACTAAACCCAGCAGCAGCGGCTGTGATGCAACACTCTCACTGCCCTGTCATTCCCCGAGGACAGAGCTGAAGTATCGGTGCTTTTTTCATGCAGCAGAAACCGTATTCTCCGAAGAGCATGTGTAAAACTGACCCTGACGATCTGAAAGACCTCCTGTGTCCATCATGAGAGCCGTTAGCAGCCCTCCCTGCCCTGATGCTGCAGCGAGGATAGCTGGAACATTACCCCCCTCTAGTGGTGAATGATGAACTCTGGGGAAAGTCATAGATATTCTGGACTAAGCCTCCCCATTGATCTTCATTCAAAAAGATAGAACACTGCAGCAGCAGTAGCTGGAAGAGGACATGATCTCTGTGTGTATCCTCAGTTTATATTTACATTCAGGGGTCAAACGGTCCGCTCCGCGCTGGCAAATGGACTTTAAAGCGGTAGATAGACGTCGCATTCATCACACCATCTAGGGCAGGGGTGGGCAATCTCACTCCACGAGGGCCAGTGTCCCTGCAGGTTTTAGATGTGTCCTCGAACCAACACAGCTGATTTAAATTGCTAAATTAGCTCCTCAACATGTCCTGAAGTTCTCCAAAGGCCCGGTAACGAACTAATCGTGTGATTCAGGTATGTTGACCCAAGGTGAGATCTAAAACCTGCAGGGACACCGGACCTCGTGGGCAGAGATTGCCCACCCCTGATCCCGGGCCTTTAATCACAGGAGACTTGAGGCCAGTAAGGAGAATTGTAATAAAAATTAAAGTAATAGTAAGTTGCGTTCAGTGAAAGATTTGGAATAAGCTATGGGCTGCATGGTGGTGCAGGGGTTAGCACTGTTGCCTCGCAGCACAAAGGTTGCAGGTTTGAAACTCGGCTGCGGCCTTTCTGCGTGGAGTTGCGTGTTCTCCCCATGCATGCGTGGGTTTCCTCCGGGTACTCCGGTTTCCCCCACAGATCACAACACGCCCTATAGGTTATAAGTTGTAAGTCGCTTTGGATAAAAGCGTCTGCTAAATGAATAAACAAACATTTTGCCTGTTGTACATTTCTTTTGAAGCTGCAGGAACTGATGCGCCGCCAGTGGCTGCGGCCGCAGTAAAATTCCCCAAAAATAATGAATTTGGATCAAATAAACCGTATTTACTTCCTCACTCGCTTTGTCTTGTTTTAGCGATGTTCAAGCAGAAAGTCAAAAGTCATGTTTCCCTATCAAATCTAGTTTTTTGTGCTTTTTTAATCTTTTTTTTGTGCGTGTTGTGGTTAAACGGTCGAAAAGCTCGAGTTTATTAATAAAGTACCAGAATGGAGGATTTGTATGTGCATAAATCAGTTAGCCTGGCCAGCCAGCCCCATATAACCCCACCCCCTGACACATCTAACCAAGCCAATCAGCGCTGAGCAGCGTACTGCACACTGCGAGGCTCAGTTACTCATAAATAACGAAGATGGCGTCTGAGGTGGAGTTGGCTGCAGCTCTAATAAACCCTAACCCTAAAATACAAATTGCTAACAACAAAAGCTAACCAAAGGGCTGAACTTTATTAAAATAGCAAAACTTAGAAAATACCGCAGCAAGCCATAACAGTACAAAGTTAGTGCAGGAGTTTAAGTCAACCTTAATTTAAAACTGTAATGAAGTTAACTTACATCTAATTTAAGGACCGTGAGACATTAAGATCCCGGATCGAGTGTGGGTTCAATCTTACGGACCACTGGGTTGTTTAACCAGAAGATTGGAACTTTTTAATGCAGGGATTAGACAACATTTTGTATTAACTGAGAGACAAGAGAAGAGAGAGAGTCCTTCAAACGTTCAAGATGATTTATTACTAAATAATTTTAAACAATTTAAACAAGACTAACTCTACTAATGATGGATGTTCTGTTTGAATGAGATGTGAGATGGTGTGTGTGTGTGTGAGTGTTATTATCAGAACTCTCGTATCCGGAGAGGCAAGTCTGAGTGGGAGATGATGTTTTGCTCCTAACTACGATCAGAGTTTTACCGGAGTAGCTATAAACACATGAGACGCCATATTTGTCGCATCCACACATACCCTCAGTGAGACCTCCTTCACGGATCCAGAATGTCAGGTCCACGGACCCTCCTCTCGGTACTGGAGCCAGTAGTACAGCGTCACAGCACGACAAACTAGTCCTTGGATTGTCTCCAGGTAAAAAGCGACAGGTGGTTCACAGCGTCAAAAAGGGGACCCTCCTTGGGTCAGCGAGTTCAGCTTTTATTCTGAAAGGAACCGTTGCTTGGTTGGTAAAATGCAACAGATTTTTCCAGCTTGTTGGTTCTCAGCTTAAAAAGGGAAGTCCGGATGGCCGGTCCGATTATTCCGCTTATCATGCGGTGAACTCCGTGAGATCTTGAGAACTGATCTAAGATGGCGTGGGAACTGGTTTTATTAATCTGGATGTTTTGAATTCTGGTCGAATCAAAGCTGACAGATTTATAAACACCACAGAGACTATGCCACGCTTCAGAAAGGAAGCTCCTGATTGGATCAGCAACAGCAATGTGTCGTGATTGTTTACCTTACGTGTGTCAGTGTGTCTAGCGAACTAGATTAAGTCATTTACTTATTAAAGCATATTAATCATAACATTGTGATTTCACAGATCGGTCACATTGTGTTATTGACTAACAGTTCTTTTGATTGGCTTTATTAAAAATAGAGTTCTTTGATTTAATAAAAGAAAAAAGTCTTTTATCTTCTTCCTTCTTTTGCTGGAACGTGAACAGTTTAGAAGCAGATGCATGACCTTGAGCCTCTGAAGATAAAAATCCCGAGGCGCTTCACCAAAAACAAAAGTATGAAAAAAATTTAAAATGATTATTCAAAAAATTTTAAAAGGAGAAATACATTTACATTGTGTTAAAAAAACATGTAAGGAAAGGAAGAGAGAAAATGAACAGAAAAGAGGGAAATCAGTGGATCCCGGGAAAGGCGGAATAAATAAGAAGTTTATTTAAGTGGGGAAAGTTTCAGAAAAATATGTCAAATTCAACATAAAGGAACAGACGATTAGTATTTGTTTAAATGCTCCACTTGCAAGCCATCCTCAGAAGGTGGAAATCGTCGTCGGCTTCCTCCGCTTATCCGGGTCGCGGGGGCAGCATCCCAACCAGGCAGCTCCAGACCGTCCTCTCCCTGGCCACCTCCACCAGCTCCTCCGGCAGGACCCCAAGGCGTTCCCGGACCAGATTGGAGATGTAACCTCTCCAACGTGTCCTGGGTCGACCCGGGGGCCTCCTGCCGGCAGGACATGCCCGAAACACCTCCCCAGGGAGGCGTCCAGGAGGCGTCCTGACCAGATGCCCAAACCACCTCAACTGACTCCTTTTGATCCACAGAAGCAGCGGTTCTACTCCGAGTCCCTCCCGAATGTCCGAGCTCCTCGCCCTATCTCTAAGGCTGAGCCCTGCCACCCTACGGAGGAAACTCATTTCGGCCGCTTGTATCCGCGATCTCGTTCTTTCGGTCATTACCCAAAGCTCATGACCATAGGTGAGGATTGGGACGTAGATCGACCGGTAAATCGAGAGCCTGGCTTTCTGGCTCAGCTCCCTCTTCCCCACGACAAATCGGCTCAGCGCCCGCATCGCTGCAGACGCCGAACCAATCCGCCTGTCGATCTCCCGATCCCTCCTACCCTCACTCGTGAACAAGACCCCGAGATACTTACTCCTCCACTTGAGGTAGGACCTCTCCCCCGACCCGGAGTTGGCAAGCCACCCTTTTCCGGTGGAAATCCTGCATGAGAACAGGGATAAATCTGAGCTACGACAGAGACAGCAGTGTTCACGTCAGCATGCTGTAGGTTATCGATGGCCCCTGCCTGTCTGTGGACGCTGCCCATCCATCTCATATGATGGAGGAGCAGTCAGTCAATTTAGGGACGTCTTTCAAAGAAACGCAAAAATATCCATTAAAACGGAACGCTGTCGTCCCGTTAATGAGGTAATTACAGGTGTCATGTGCTCAGCAGAGATTTGTTGTAACCTGGAGGAAAAATGAGCAGGTGTTGGTTTTCCTGTCACAGCCTACAGCTTGTGATGGCGTCCTGTTCTATGTCCCTGTCCTCGACTCGCTCGTCCCGACCCCACCCCCATCCCCCAGCTCTCTCTCGCTGCGCCACGTATGTAACCCAGACTGTGGAACAGCCCAACAGAACCAGGGAAAGCGTTCCACAAGACCGGGCCCGGTCTCTGAAGTCTCCCTGGACTTGGTTCAGCTACGACATTTAGAAAAAGACATGCATGCATTCTCATTTTCCTCTCTGAATCAGTCACTCAGACTTTCCTTTAACATTTGAATCCCATTTTCATCTTCTTTTGAAAAACGTCACCCTGGTCTCTTTACTCCGTCTCCATGTCAGATATCTCCTCACAGTGTATTGTGTTGCTCTAAAATGCTATCCTGGCCCCTCTCATATAAACACAAGCTCCTCCCTTTACCCTTACTTAATGTCATTAACAGGTGGCTGTCTAAAATAGACACACACACACACACACACACACACACACACACCCACGCACACAGACTTGTTTTTAACCACGCTGACAGGACCTTCATCATGGCGACAGACCACCCTGCAGCACCTTTCCTCAACGATTATACATTTCTAACGTATGAAGAATGAGCGAGCTGCAGCTGAGACCCAATAAAAGTTGCAAGCTAAAGTATGGTGGTGGTGGGGAGGGGGGGGGGGGCAGTAAACCCAGCAGCAGCAAAACATTTAATCATCAACAACCAACCAGACTGCAGCCCCCACCCCCTCTACACTCACTTTCCATAACTCTTATGGACCTCCCTCCCTCCTCTTTTCCCTTTCACTAACTCTCCCATCAGCACTCTGCCCCTCTATTAAGTTTCGAGCGTCTCTTTCCTCCCTGAACTGAACAACAGGCACCCAAACAGGTCAGATTTGCTCTTCTTTTCACTCAGATGCATTAGCTTGCTCTCCGCTCTCTTACGCGTGACACGGATGGCTGTCGTTGGTGAAAATGGTGCAGAGAATTCCTGATTTTCACAACATGAAATTAATCAAAAGCATGCCTCCAGTTCAGCTTCTGTAGAGTTTAGCTGCAATCGTTTGACCCAGGCTGGCACTGCAAATGAACAAATGAAGTTAACACTACTTTGGAGGCATTTCCTGTTGCTGTCGTTTACGCTTGGACAGGCCGGGGTTATCTCGCCCCCTCTAATTACCTTTGGTTAATATGAACGTAATCTGATCAAGGTTTGTGGTTCTGTGACGACTTGCTTGGCTCTGCAGCTGCATTCTTCATATTCTTTATTCCACTCTGAGTTGGGAATGTGTTTTATTTTCTGGGTGTTTTTTTTAGTTTCTGGATGCATCCGATATTTTCAAAGGAACATGGGTGTAAATTACAGTTTGTCTTGTCGAATTAAGCTACATTTATCTTAAAAGCACATTTCTAGGTTGCAGGAAATTTTGCTCAGCTGCTTTAGTTCATTCACAGAAGCTCCAAAGGCCTCGAGTGCTGATGTTCCTACTCCGTACTGTATTGGCTCGGATCAGAACGCTGCTTTTAAAAATCTACACAGATATTTACTTTAGTTAATCTCACCTCAGGTTCAAAGAGGCCCTTTTTGTCAAATTTGATGCATTTTACACACATTGAGCTTTAATTGGTTGTGTTAGGACCTAAGAGTCAAACACAAACTCCGTGATTGATGCCACGGAGGTCCAACGCTAAATGGTCTTAAAGATTTGACCAAAAAAACAGGAATCCATCAAAGATCTTCATTTACACTGTAAGGGCAGTAGGTGGTGGGCCTTAGGGACTTTAATGTAAATGTTTCTGTATATCTATCAAATCAAAGTTACTTTATTAATCCCAGAGGGAAATTAGAGTTTCAGTACACACAATTCAGAGATCAGACATACATGGGCAAGAGACATGACAAGAATTGGTGACTGTGGTCATTCGCAACTCTGAGTCGTGCTACCTTAATAGAGATAAGAGGGTTACATGAGGATTGGTTCAGGTGGAGGGAAAAAAGGCACTTCAGAGTTACCCTCCATCAGGAGGGCAGCTTTGCTCTGCAAAAAAAACACCTCAGACAGATATGCAACAGACTTCAGACAACACAACATAAGTGTCCACTAGGTGGGGTGGTGGGTTGGGACTATCCCCACTTCAGTTCCTGCAGCCACGATAGAAGCAGCGCATGTCACCTCAGTGTGGATAGGGGGAGGAGCATTGAGGGTCGGAGGGTTGCAGTGACCCTGGAACGTTTCAGCGGCCTTCCCGCAGTCCCGCCCAGGCTGGGATAGGAGACACAGTTGAGTTGCCATAGCGACGGCACATTCCACATATCTTCTGAGGGGGGAGTTTTCGTTGTAGCCTTGCAGGCTCAAGGGCGCCAGATCCCAATTAGAAATTGTTTTGGAGCCAGACAGAGATCATTTCCTCTCTGTCTTACAGTTTGCTGTCCTCAACCTCTCAAAATCCCAATAATGGACGTTAATCTATCCCAATCCATGCTGATTCGTCCACTCTATCCTTGATGGCATCCATCTTCTGTGCCAATGAATGAATCTCCGCCAAAGTTCCAAGCTTACGATTCATCTCCACAATTATGTGAGTCTGTGAATTCGCAGCGCGGTGCAAACCATCTCTGAGCTCCGGGATCATGCCAATATTCCTCGACAGTTCGTTAATTTTCCGGTAAGCCAGGAAGCCTCTAAGGCCAATCGGCAGGAAACCCGACACCAACCCCACGAATATCCACACATCTTCAGAGTCCTCCACAGACAGCTGGTCTGTCCCAGAGGGGCATCCGGGAGCCCCTTCTCCCGTTCTCATCGTTGAAAAAATGTTATCAACCGAGTTCTACGTTGATGCAGAGATGAGTAATACTCGTCTTTAGGAGAGCCAGGCCTGTATTTCTAACGCAATAACACTCAAACTGGTTTTTGTCTTTTGTTTCAAAGATTTCATCACAAACGGACATTTTGCCGCCTACATACCACACAAACCAGCGGTCACCATTTCTCTAATTAAACATTTTCCTCTTAACTACCTTCTGGGTTGCTCTAAATACTATTTTCTCAAGCTGCTAGCGCTGATGGCTCCTCTGCTACCTGTCAATCAAAAGGACACGCCCGTAATTATAATTTCAAGCTTTAATTTCATCTAAATGGAAAAATTCCACCCCCTTAGAGTTGTCATGACTCTGAACTTGACCTATTAAACCTAAAATGTGTCATTAACCAGGCTGTAAACATGTTTATTTCTGCTGTGAAGTTGGGTTTTTACCGTGGGAGTCAATGGGAACTTGCCCCTTCCTGGAGCCAGCCCCTAGTGGCTGAGGGGGGAACTGCAGTTTCTATCATTTCCACGTTGGCTGCACGTTTGGCAGGTGGAGCTTTCCCCTCGGAGCAAATCCAGTTAGTTTTAATCTGTGATGTAATGAAACATTAATTAACATGAAACATCTAAATAAAAAAAAGTCATACACACCACTGCAAAGTTGACTTTATTGCCTTTAATATAATTTAGTTACATTAATAGTCATCCGTTTACATATAATACATTAACTATAATCTCGAAGTTGAAGTTTTTTTGTTTGCAATGAAAGCTAATCTAATGTTTTGCTTTTCAAATGAAAAGTAAGAGGGAAGGAACTAAAAACAGTTAGAAGAGTGCTTCCTGCACGTCGCTGTTCACAGTTTAATAACAATATTACTCAGAATGTCGACACTGCAGAGCTGTGGAACGGAGATGCGTTACGGTTATGAATACTGTGCACGAAGGACTCTGAGTAGCAGGGTTCAGATGTTGCAACGCCTATTTAAAACCTCTGATGGTGTCAGTGCAAAGCTCTGAATTAAGTGATCCAACAACCGTGTGCAGCCTCGTGGAGCCACTTTCTAAGCTGACCTGCCCCCCTCCACCCCCCGAATTCATTCACTTGGAGACCTGTTGGGCTTCACAGCATTAATTACTACCCCCCTCCATCTGAAGGTTCAGACTTCAATTATCACCTCCAGCACCACCCCGGTGCGTGTTGGTGAAACAACTGGCTCCTGCCACTTTCCGTATTGCAAGCTGCTCCAAAACCATATTTTGGAAGAGCTGAATTTAAAGGTGCAATTTGTAAGAATTCTATAGTGAAATAATCACAGTTCTTAAAGAGACATTGTGTATTTTCCCCAGTGATAGGGGGCAGTACATACATGAACCCTTTCAAGCAAGTGATATTTTTGTTTTTGAGTAAGACCTTACCGACGGATGGTCATTAGGGTCAAAAGTCCCTGGGAGCACAACCTGCAGCAAATTTACAATCACATCAGACTCCTTTTCATCACTGGCAATGAGTGAAGAGGTAAATCGGTAAAACAACAATGTTTATGAATGGAGAAGGTTTTGTAACCGCTTGTTACAAATCAGTAACTGCATTTTGTCCTCATGGGCTCCTGTAGAAGGAAACACGGCATCTCCCAGACACTTGGACCCGCTCCCATGTGCTTTAGACCCAACATCATTTCGATGGATTTTTCTAGAGATTAACAATGAAAACCAAACATTATGTCTTTAAAGTCTCAGTCATGTTGGAAGGAAGGTTAAACTGAAACATATTTCATTCTCAGCCTGCAGGGGGTTGCCAGTTCTTCCTCTTTTGAAAAAACGAAAGTGGGAACAAACGACAGGCGGATTGGGGTAGCGTCTGCAGTGATGCGGACGCTGAACCAGTCTGTTGTGGTAAAGAAGGAGCTGAGCCGGAAAGCAAAGCTCTCGATTTACCTTGGGTAATGACCGAAAGAACAAGCTGGCCTTCTTTGTGGCTATTGTTGGGGTGACCCTGACTGCGTTGGGCATGGGGACAGAGTTTATCCCCTCAGAGTCTGTATATATACAAGCGGCTACAATCGGTTTTCTCCAATGGGTGGCTGGGCTCAGTCTTAGAGATAGGCTGAGGAGCTCGGACATTCGGGAGAGACTCGGAGTAGAGCCGCTGCTCCTCCATATCGAGAGGAGTCAGTTGAGGTGGTTTGGGCATCTTACTAGGATGCTTCCTGGACGCCTCCCCAGGGAGGTGTTTCAGACATGTGCTGCTGGCAGGAGGCCCCCTGGTCGACCCAGGACACGGAGAAAGTACATCTCCAGCCTTGGGGTCCTGCCGGAGGAGCTGGTGGAGGTGGCCGGGGAGAGGACGGTCTGGAGCTCCCTAGTTGGGATGCTGCCCCCGCGACCCGGACCCGGATAGGCGGAAGGCGACGAGACGAGGCGAGACAAAACGAAAGTGGGTTGTAGTTACTGTTAACGTTCTGTGAGTTAGTGAGGTTGCCAAATCTGCAGCGAGCCAAAGTTGCAGTGAAGGCATTTTTATTTCAACACCAACGGATGAAAAACTCCAAAGTTGTTTAAAAGAAACAAAGCCAGTAAATAGGAGAGACCCAGAAGTTATTTCTTTTACCTCTAAGATGCCACAACATCTTTTTGTTTTACTTTAATATTGTGCCAGGAAGGCCAGAGGCTAACATTGAGCTAACAATGCTAACAGCTCTAAACATATCTCAAGCTCCTTTTTCTACTACCAACATGCAATTAACAGTGAAATGTGTGTGTGAAGAGAGTAATCAGTCAAACTGATGTTTTTCTTCCTTTAATGAGTCGTTCAGAACTATAACATTTCCTCTGATGCTGGAGGCATATTACCGTAATAAGTATAGTAAATCCCCCCTACCGTAAAACACCAAAGAGTGCTAACACCAGAGTTGACAATAAATTTACCTCTTTACTGTGTTTGACTCGTCTTTGCTTGTCATCTAGAATCTTCTGGTGCTGAAGCATAACTGGCAATAGGGCTGCACGATATTAGGAAAACCTGCGATATGCGATAACAGTGACTGATATTGCGATGACGATATTACTTGCGATAAATAAAAACTCAACTCAGGAACTAAAATCATCAAAAACAAAGAAATGAAAAAAATGGCATAAAAATCATAAAAATGAACAAGTAAAGGCAATCAGTGGATCCCGAGAAAAGCAGAATCAGCAGAAAGAGCAGAACAAAGCTACCTCAGGTGATAGCTAACCATCCAAATTAAGTGCCGTCCGCCTCGGGGGCGGGCATCTAACCTATGAGAACCCACCCGATTGGCCAAATGGGTGAAGAGCTGTATTTGATTTGTTAAAAAACATCATGCTTCCGTTTGACTGACAGAATGCGTTTTGTGAAGCAAACATCTGAGCTGACCATTCGTTGCAACATTTATCTGTTATTTGCGATATGCGTATTGTTCATGCTGGTATCGCGATAACGATATATTGTGCGGTCCTAACTGGCAACAACCATGAAACTCACTGAACGGGAGTGAGAAAGTAATACTTTTGCGTAAAAATGTACTGCAGTACCCACATTGGACCACAGGATGTCGTTCTTACAAACTGCACCTTGAGCGACTTCATGTATCAGACTGACCATAGATTTACAGAATGCATTATGGGATGTATTGGTAGAAACCTCGTTATCCCCTCAGAGTCTGTCAGAGCTGCTCGGTTGTGAGTCGGCTCTGCTGGGAAACAAAAGACGGGTGGTCCGATCCGTCGCTTACCTCGACGCTCCACAAACCCGCTCTACCGCAGAAAAACATCTCAACCAATTGTTTCTCCATCTGTAGCAGAACCTGCCTCTGACAGGAACGCCATATGGCTTATCTGTTGTTGGCGTGTCAGGGAGGGAAAACGGTGGAAGCTGATAAAACCGGTGGAAATGAGATATTAAGCTGGTGATGAAAGGATTTAGTTCTGGTGGAGCATATGCTGTCTGCTCTTTCATCTTTCTGTTTCATCTCTCTGTTTCAGAAGATTGGACAGAAAACAGGCTGGCTCTCCTGGTCCTCTCCTCCGTCTCATCCCATCCCGTTATCGAACCTCATCCGCCCACCTACATCACTGCGGATCTATTCATAGCACCTTTTTGTCTAATTTCAGCGTCCAGCCCACTTGTTTTTACAACATTTCTCACAGCTTTTTCTCAGTTTTCTCGCTCAGAGAACCACAACTGTGTCTCAGATTTCTTTTGTTTTATTTTTTTTATAGTGCCTCCTTGCTCTCTCTTTACCCCGTTTGCTTTTAATCTTCATTTACCTAAGTGTCCCAGTGCTTGACCGTCCGAGGCACCGTCAGTATGTGGTCCAACCTCTTCGTGCAGCAGGAAGAAGATGGCCGAATGGGGGTGGTGGGAGCCGGACAGGGTGGGGGTTTGGCTGGAATGAAAGGTTTAAGAGGACAAAGGCGGACCAACAAGATGAGTGACAGCCAGGAGGGTAAGATCAAGCTGGCCTTCTTCGTGGCTATTGTTGGGGTGACCCTGACGGTGTTGGGCATGGGGACAGAGTTTTGGGTGGAGCTGGCCCAGCCGAAGGATTTCAGTGGCAATCAGACCTGCCAGATGGCTCATTATGGGCTGTGGAAGGGCTGCGTCCGCACCCTGTGGGTGGCCGACATCGACCCCGAGAGGACGAGCTGCGGCCCTGCTGAACTTCCTGGAGGTGAGACCCACGTGTGTGTGTGTGTGTGTCCTCTTTTCTCTGTCTGCTTCATGTCTGAGCTTCCTCACCTTCCAGGTCTCTGCCTCGAGGCGTGCTCATCAATCTGTAGCGGATCATTAAGAGACGGGTTTGCGGGGCGATTTAGTGAAGCAGAGGCGGTAATCATAACCAAGATGAAGCGTGACCTCTGGGACGAGGCTGGCAGCAGACTAAAGCAGACTTTTCTTTCTATTTATTTTCATCCAGTCATGGACGTAATTTTGGGGGGGGACAGGGGGGACATGTCCCCCCCACTTTTCCAAAGTCAAGTTTTGACCCCTGCACTTTTTACCATCCAACAACAATATTACGCTATATTAAAGTGACACTGGTTGAGCTCTAGGACCAAGCGGAAAACAACCGTTTGTGTTGAAGCCTGTTTCCCATTAGAGCATACTGTAAAGATACCCCCCCCTCCCCCCGTGTCCCCCCCCCCACTTCTAAAGTGAAAATTACGTCCATGCATCCAGTCATAACATTTCTTTAGATTTTGAGGGAACTTACATTTGCTGCAAACTTGCATCATAATAATAAACGCACGCATCAGGTCATCATACAGAAAATGTGCAGACTGAATCGTAAAAGAAAAACAGTGCCCTTAAACAAAAATGAGGTTTTGTCTTCAAAATCCATGATCTTTAGTTGTAATTCCAGTAAACGAGGCTGCTAAAGACGGCTGGTTCTAAAGTTTTGATGGACACCCGTGTTTCTTGTGGTGATGGCTCTTTTCTGAGAGCATTTTATTCAACTTGACCGCTCCTGGGTTCTCCAGAGGGCGACGATTATCTGCACGATGGCCCATTTCTGTCTAAAAAGGAGGTCTGGAGATGGAAGAGACTTCCTGGAATCTCCGAATCCAGAAAGGTTCCTCGCACGTATCATTTTGGTTTCCAGCTTTAATCGCCATTTAGTTTAAATTTTATGTAACATATTTGTGTGTCTGTGCCTGTGCTTTTCTTTTTTCTGTAGAGTTTAACGAAATTTTCAGAAAGTCTGGATTTCAAATTAAACTGTTTCATGTTTGGACTCAATTTGAATAATGAGATGAAGATATAACCATAAGTAATAACCGTCAGGTACCAAATGGGGTCTAAAACTTTGCGCCGCAGCTGTCGTGACTCTTCCACAACATGCGCTTCAAATGCTGCACATTGTGCACGACCTTAACTGTGGGAATTTGCAGGAGTTTGAGTATAATTGCTATAATTGCAGCTAAAACTCAAGCTTCAGCATAACGTGAACTTAAAGCTAACACGAAAGGCGATGGATGAGATGCTCTCCAGGAAACCTACATGCCTTTAGCCGACTAATGTAATAGGGATGCAACGATACCACTTTTTTCCAAACCGATACAATACCGATACTTGGATCTGAGTACTCGCCGATACCGATTACCGATACCTAAACATTTACCACACCAAAAAATGCAATGATTTGGAATACAGATTTTATTTTCTTCTCTGCTTTCAACAGGAAAAGACTGTGAGGTAGATAAAAAGTAAAATATATGAATGGAAATCATCACAAAACTAAAATATTAGGATAACAGAAATGACAAGTTACAGTGAAGCCATTCTCAAGCAACTGCATTGGTATCGGTTCCAGGTATCGGTTAACTGTTACCGATACGATACTGGTATCGGTGCCGATACCAGTATCGTATCGGTGCATCCCTATAATGTATCAGCCACTCTGCACCTCCGGCTGCTTCTGGCGAGCATGTTTGCCTCCAAGAATGTCTGTTGTTGTGCAAGAGGAGCCAGTATGCTGAGATTCTCCCTATTGCACGTCCCACCACAGTTGGCCCACGCCGCCTGTCACAGATGGCTGTGGGCTCATCATATTTGCAGAAAAACAACTGTTTTTGCCGTCCCCTGCTTCTCCCCTTCACATCAGTGTTTACACGCCTCTGGCTGCCGTCCCGAGCCGTGTCTGTCAGCTCAGGACCGGCGATCCATCTTCCGCTGCCCACTGGAGAGGAGCGTGACGGCTCAATAATTATAGTCTCAGCAGGGGCTTGGAAAGAGTGGGGGGGGGGGGGGGCATTACACAGTCAACAGGGTGATAAATGGTGGATGTGCTCAGGTGTTACTGAGTGTGTGGATGTGGTCATCTTGATCTTACGGGGTTAAAAATCATCACCATGCATCTGTGAAGCCAAGTGGAATGTGACTAGTTCACCGTTTTCGTCTAAATATAGAGAGGCAGAGGGACAGAGTGACGGAGGGAGAGAGGATGTCTGATGCAGTATTAACCAATCCTCTCCCTCCTGACTCCTCTTGCTCCTCTCACCTCCTTCTCCATCTGTGGCTCTCCTCTCGTTCTCCCTTCGCTCACCACCTCTCCGTCTGCCTGCAACCCTCCCCTCATATCTCATCCTTTGATCCCTTCTTCTTTAGTTTCACAGCTACATCCCCGCATCATAATCCACACGCGCCCGTCTCTCTGCCTTCCTTCCGTCCTTCCTTTCTTTCTCCCCCTCTGCCATTTATCCTTAGTGTTTTGCCGTCTCTCACTTTCTCTGGCGGCACCATATGTGCAGTGCTGTGTACTGTGTGTGTATGTGTTTGTGGAGAGGTGCATGTGTGTTCAAGCTAATGCTCGACTCGTGGATATAAATAGGAATGATGCCTGGAAGGGCAGAGTGCACGGATGCGTATAGTCGACACATCAGAGGAGACCAGCAGACGTCCATAGGAATGCATGTGTGTGTGTGTGTGTGTGTGTGTGTCTTTGTCTTATCTTCTCCTCTGTACCCACAGAATCCAACTGCACCTACTTCAAATTCTTCACCTCTGGGGAGAACGCTGTCATATTCAAGAAGACGACCAACAGGAGTGAGATGTTTCATTTACCCCCTTCCTGTACACACACACACACACACACGCACACACACACACACACACACACACAGTGCTAGCTCATTAACCCATTTCCGCCCGTGAGCTCTCAGGCTGATGAATGTGCTTCCGAGCTGCTCGGCAACACACATGTTTCCTTTAGCTGTTGGAGACTTACATCTGACTGAACATTGGCCATCTGTAGGTCAGGCGTTGAGATCAGTCGCCTTACACGAAGAAAGCGCTTTGAACAACCTCAGCTTGTGGAAAAAGTTATTAGTTTGGACCAGGAAGGTAAACTGGCAGCTGGTATAGTGGGGTGGGGGTGGGGTTAGTTGGTACTACGTCAATGCTAACATTGAAAATTTTATTGTAGTTTATGTAAAAACAGTTTAAAAACCTTTAGGTTTCATGTTTCTAGCAGGAAATAGCAGCATGGCTGGATGGCACCATGAGTTCTGCAGGGACGGCCCGGGCGTAGATCTTATGGGCCATTCCCATCTGTACCGGGTCGGCCCGGGCCGGGTAGCGTAGGTTGTTTACATATCTGGGTGGCCTGGTATTTTTCCGGGCCAACCAAGGCTCATTCTCAGCCCTCTTCTGGAGGGGGTCTGCTTCAGGCCGACCAGGGCCAACACACCCACTGCTGACAGCAAATTCACACCTTCCATTAGAGCAAGCCTCTGATTGGTGGGTAGAATCAGCCCACATGGGCTTAAGGCAAGGATGTGTGGAATCAACCGGGCCAGGCTGGGGCCGACTGCTTTTTGGCTGGAGATCTAACCGGCACCATTGTAGATGACCTCTAAAATGAGAAGGATTTAGTTTGTTAGCAGATCCTTGTTTTAGTTGCATTTGATCACTTTCAGTTGTGTTTTAAATGAGCTTTGATCCTGTTGAATGTGATGCTTTTATTGTATTTCATTTTATTTTCATGTTCATTCTCTCATTTTTGCAGGGGCGCCTCCAGAAAATTTTGATAGGGGTGGCCAGATGGGGCCAAAGAAATTATTGGGGTGGCACAGCAAATTGGTCCTTGTGGTAACTCTGGTTGAATGTAGTCTGTGGCGATGTGCTGCTTTGCACCTTTATTTGTTTTTATTAAAATAACAGTTATTCTAAACACTTACATTTTACAAGCACAAACATTTTAGAAAAATACATGTCAGTTATTTAAAATGTTACCCCAAACTGAATAAAAAAAATTTCACTTTTTAGGATAATTCACCTGTTGCTGTGTTACAATAGCTATGGAGATAAAACTTTTTAAAATGGTGAGCAGCAGAAACGTGTATTTTTTTAAACTGATTATTTCTTTGTGCATTAATTGTAATATTTTATTTTGTTTTACACTTATGTCTTGAATATACAACAATATGCGGTTTGACTGAACATTAATATGATTTGTTAACACTGGCTTTTCCTGGGAAGGGGGGGGGGCAGACATTTTCTATGGGTGGCCATGGCCACCCCTGGCCACCCATTGGGGGCGCCCTTACATTTTTGTTGTATAGCGCTTTGGGCTACCTTGTTTAGCAGCATGACAGCACTTTGTGAATGAACAAACAAACGAATGAAGGCTTCTGGGACTATATTTTGAGACTTTGCGTGTTACATAGACTTTGGGAAATGCACATCAAATAGACTGAGATCCTGTCAGTAATGAAATCCCTGCCAAAAGAATAAAACTAAAGAGTTTAGGGTTGCATAGAGCATCTAGATCAGACAGAAGATCTCCTACAAAAGGGTTTAGATTCAGTTCTCTCAGCATGTTTACAGACAATTACAGTTCGTCTGAACATATAAGTGCAATCTGCCATCAAACTAAATATGGACATAAACAATCAGGCACATCTTAATACTGCTTATGTTTTTATCTCATCTGCTTTTTGGCATCTTTCCCAATTACCATTTATGGTATCAGGTAAAAAAAAAATCATGCCCTGGCTCTGGATGCAGAGAAACCGGTCGGGTTATCAGGTTGCACCTGTTCGCACTTTGGATTGCCAACGAACTCTGTTTTTAGCAGAGCCCGTGTGAAAAGAGGCAACTGAAATCTCCTTTATTCGCTAACATGAATTGTGTGAAATCTCAGCACAAAGCATCCTCAGCCACTCTGCTCTGCTTCACAGATTTGAACCTGGCAGCAGCTGTCTTGGCCCTTCTGAGTCTCACCATGATGGTGATGGGCTCCATCTGTATCGCCATGTCACTCAGCAAAGGAGTGCTCTTCTTTCTCAAACCAGCCTCCTTCTGTTTCATTCTCTCAGGTGAGATTCCGTTCTCTCAACCACAACTCTTTTCCTCTTTTACATTCCTGTAGCTGGTGACTCACTGGGCCGAGACTGCTGGCTCCAATTGCGGACAGCATTTAGGAAAGGGTTTTAAATAGAGGATAAAAGTTAACCGATACCAGTATCGGTATCAGTAAAAGTTAACCGGCAGTAGTATTGTATCAGTAAAAGTTAACCGATACCAGTATCGATATCAGTAAAAGTTAACCAATAGCAGTATCGGTATCAGTAAAAGTTAACCAATACCAGTATCGGTATCAGTAAAAGTTAACCCATAGCAGCATCGGTATCAGATACAGTTAACCGACAGCAGTATCGGTATCAGATACAGTTAACCGACAGCAGTATCGGTATCAGATGAAGGTAACCGATTGCAGTAAAAGTTCACCAATATCAGTATCGATTTCAGATAAAGTTAACCGATAGCAGCATCGGTGTCAGTAAAAGTGAACCAATACCAGTATTACTATCAGTAAAAGTTAACCAACACCAGTATTGGTATCAGTAAAGGTTAACCGATAGCAGTATCGTATCAGTAAAAGTTAACCGATACCAGTATTGGTATCAGATAAAGTTAACCAATACCAGTATCGGTATCAGTAAAAGTTAACCAAAACCAGTATCAGTATCAGTAAAGGTTAACCGAAAGCAGTATTGGTATCAGTAAAAGTTCACCAATACTAGTATTGGTATCAGTAAAGTTTAACCGATAGCAGTATTGGTATCAGTAAAGGTTAACCGATAGCAGTATTGGTATCAGTAAAAGTTAACCGATACCAGTATCGGTATCAGATAAAGTTAACTGATAGCAGGAACCAGGATACCAATGCAGTTGCCTGAAAGTGGCTTCACTATAACCTGACATTTCTGTTCACCTAATATTTTAGTTTTGTGATCATTTCTATTTATATATTTTGTTTTTTATCTACCTCACAGTCTTTTCCTGTTAAAAGAAGAGAAGAAAATAAAACTTGTATTCCAATTCATTACATTATTTTGTGTGGTAGAAGTATCGTTATCGGTAATCGGTATCGGCGAGTACTCAGATCCAAGTATCGGTTTGGAAAAACAGTGGTATAGGTGCATCCCCAGTTTTAAACATAATAATAATAATGGATTAGATTTACTACACTTTTCTAGACACTCAATGCACTTTCCATTGTTCACACACTGCAAGTGATGGTAAGCTACTACGTAGCCACAGGGGCGGGGCTGCCATTCGCGCCCTCGGTCCCTCTGACCACCGCCCACACAGAAAGTCAGCAGAGTCCCCGGCAGAGCTGGGATCAATCCCACAACCCTTCGATCAACAACCCGCTCCACCTCCTAAGCTACTGCTGCCCCGTCTCAAAAAGAATTAAGAATGTCTTAAAGGACATTGTTTAAATACTCAAAAATGTTTATGACACAGATGATCCTTCACGATTTATATTTCCGCTAAGCCCCTCCCCCGACCTCTACAACTAAACAAATACTTTACTTGAGCCTAAAGGGTTAACCACTAGAGCTGTGTGCCCACATGAGGGAGCTGTCAATCAACGAGAATGCGCCCGTCAGCTTAAGAAAACAAACAAGAAGCCGGAGGTTAGCAAGAAGTAACCAAAACAAGCCCCAAAGTTACCGATTCCTCGACTGCCTTCTTCTCCTCAAAGAAACGTAACCAGTTTAAAAATCCTTACGCCGAATTTGTCGTGAGACATTTACGACGGTCGAGTAAAGCTTCCATTAGAGACGCTTTTAAAGAGGAAGGGAGCTTCACGATCATGAAAAGTTTTGGACAGGAAATGTTACTTATATAAAATAAGTAACTGTTCGGGTAATAGGGCACTAGCTTGAATGCTGGACCTGCATTGAATAACGCCGCTCTGTTCAAGCTAACTGTGGAAGAGGAGGGAGGGGAATGAAAAGGGATTCATCTTTCTGTGTTGGAGCTAAGTGATTAGCGTAGCGTTCATCCTTTAGTCACATCAGACTATTGTTTTAGCCTGTTGTACCGTTAGCAGGGGCGTGCTAGCATCACAAGTCTTGGATTCCTGCTGTTTTTAGACGCTTCCCTGCTCGAACACTGCAGATTTGATTAAAATGAGTGATTAGCAGATCCTGCTGAACCTGAAAAAGGCTGAAGAGATGTGTCTGAGCAGGGATATATCCAAAACATTACTTGTCCTTTAGCGCTACAAGGCTATTTGTGTGCCCGTCGGGCATGAGGAGTGCCTTTCGTCTCCTTCTTGATGGGGAAGGGGAGCAGGAGCGGGAGCTAAAATTTCAAATTTCCTTCTTCTCTCCTCCACGAGGTCACGCTACGGACCACGTTTGTAATCTCCTTACATGAATGGCAGGCTCTCACGGTTGTGTCGTTAGCATTTAAAAATAGAATAAAATACAAATGAAATGAATTGGAACGTGTTTTGAAACCTTCTCAGTTTAGTTTCTGAGTCAGAAAGTGTGAGGAAACTCTGAGAGGATCCAGTGAGCAAAATGAAGATGATTTGCAAACAAATTTGAGACACAATGAAGATAATTTGTGATTAAACCGCAACAATAAAATCCGCAGGATGGCTGTGGAAGTGTGTTTGCAATTATGCCCTTTGCCCCATGTGACCTGGCCATACATGAAAACCTTCCACAAAGGGTCATAAGTGCACGTCTAAGTGAACATTTGCACATTTGTCTCAAACACTTTCAGGGATACTGACCTTGAAGAGCAAGTCACCCCCTACCAGATTCTTACTCAACTCCCACTTCCTGTTTGAAAAATGCAACAAATGCTGTTGCCTAGCAGACCGAGAGGGTGGAGCCACTAACAAATACACACACTCACGACATTGTGACATCATAATGTACCATCTAACATCATAGTGTACATTTTAGCCAATAGCGATGGCAGATTTAAAGTCAAATGCAGTGCTGAGTTTTTACCTGACGACGACGGTGCATCGCTGACAGTTTTAGGCAGAATATTTAAATTTTAACTAAGATGAACTAAAATGCCGAATTATTGACTGCACTTGTCTACAGCACCATCAGATACTCATTTATATAGTTTATAAGCAAAAAAAAATGTTGATTTGGAGTGACTTGCTCTTTAACTCATTCACTGCCAGCCGTTTCCTGATCGCTAACGGCCTTCGCTGCCAGCGTTTCTCACCGTTTTTACTGTTTTTTTAAGAGTCACAGAACGTTGCGCGCTAGCATGATGTCGATGCCAAAACAACCAAAACAAAGAGGAGACTCACCTCTTACATCAAGAAGAAGCCGCGTGTTTCGAGCGTTGTCCGTTCTTTCATAATCCGTTGTCGAATTGTGATCGGCAGAAGCTTTTCCGGTTCGCGCCTCACTTTTTTTACAGGAACGGCCCAAAACGATCTCCAAACACATGGATGTTCTGCTTCCTGATCATGTGATCTGTGACGTATGTGGCTGAAGATCGGCTTCAGGGCTTAAATGTTTGTTCTCTCAGCGCGGGGGCTCGTTCCGATGCTCAAACAGTAAAAAAAAATGCGAACGACGACTTTAGTCGTCATTGGCAGTGAATGAGTTAACACAGTGGGGCTTTTGAGAGCAAAGCCTATAAGCCAATTCCCCTTCCGTTATGTACCTGTACAGGTGTTCTGGTCCTTCTGTCTGTGCTGATTTTCCACCAGTCTGTGCTGGCACTGCTGTCCAGCGACCACTCCATACCTCTGCACCACGAGCTGTCCTGGTCTGTAGCCTGCGTCGGCTCGGCAGGAGCCATCCTCATTTTCGGAGGCTTCCTTTTCATCGTCCTCGCTCTTCCTTTCAGCCCCTGGCAGAGATGCTTCCCACACAAGAATAGCACCACCTAGCCTTTGAAAACTGACACACGTGTACAGTCTTCTTAAGGTTTGAGAGCAAGTGTAAGCACATTTCTCACAGCTGTGACTTTGAGCTTGCTCTTGGCAGGTCATTTGCTATGAAAAGTCACACTAGGTCTTAATTATGCTAATGAGGAGGAGCCACCAACACATACCGAACACAACAAGGCATCAGGAAGTTGAACTCACCACAACTTGCTTTAGTTTTAGCAGAAATAGATGGAAAACAGAGCTAATGATGACTATTTTGAGATAAAAGCTGTTACATTTTGGCATGAATGGGCTTGTTTGAAGACCAGCAGCTATACAACTGCAAATATATTTTTAAAAAATTCACTAATTCTTTTTTTTTTGTTGCTTTGATGTGAAATTCTTTGCAAATCAGCAACACAAAAGCAGAAACACACAGTTTAAACATTGGAATTGAACAACTAAATAACATCTGCAACATTTAAATAAACGGTTAAAGCAATATAAACTTGTCCGATCCGGTTTCCCCGGACTTCGGCTGGATTTTACCACAACAGCTTCAAAGTTTAGAGGTAGAATGGAGGCGTGTTTAGGCCGTGAGTGACGAGAGCAACACTAATGAGTCTGCGTGTTGATATTTGTGAGTTGGTCCTTTTTCTGCATTCTGCTCCTTTTATTGACATTGAATACATTCATCAACACTCTAACCCTCCCACTGTCTTCGTGGGTGACCCCGCCAGGAAAGTTGACCCTTGAGCAGGGTTGATGGTTTATCCCTTGAGGTCCACGTGGCAGGGCTGAGGAGTGAGCACCACCTCACCCCTGCCATGTGGACCTCAAGGGATAAACCATCAACCCTGCTCAAGGGTCAACTTTCCTGGCGGGGTCACCCACGAAGACAGTGGGAGGGTTAAATTAGCCCTGTTGTGGATGAAGCCTGTAAACACACGTACGGTGATTTAATCACGTCCTGTTGGATTTGTCCTTGTCCCCGCTCTGGACATCTGTTGGTTTGTTAGGATGTCTGGATGTTTTTTAAACAATAACACATTTAAATCGTGTTTAGCTACCAGTGCTACGCCACAGCTCTCCATCACATCTTGGCTGTGTTGAATAATGGTGCTAAAAGACAAACAGGCATCAAAACCCCTGGATGATACGAGCTTGTACCTTCTGATCTCTGTTGCAGAAATAATATGTTTAATCATAAGACAACGTTGTTATTCTTTCATGTAACTTTTGACAGAAGAAGAGTCTACGAGATAGGGCGAAGCACTTTGTATAAGATCAAATATGCATCTATTTATATATATTTAAACTGTAACCCTAATTTAACTTTTAAAAGTATAAGACATGAATGACCCATCCTCAGACCTTTTGCTAACCGTGTCTGAGTCCATCTGCTCACTGGATTAAGGCCTCACTATACTGGTCACACTCTGGTGACATTCATCTCCACGTTTGACCCGTCCCCGTGGGCAGTGGTGACCTGCGGCTGCGCTCAGGGACTATTAGGTGGATTAACCCTTTAATCTAACCCTTTGGTACAACCCAACCGGGATTTGAACCCTGATCTCCCAGTCTCAGGGTGGACACTCTACCACTGGACCACTGAGCTGGTTTACTGGAACCAGCCACTCAGGGGACAGTTGTTTGTTCTGGCTTTAACTTTGTGGTTTCAATTGACTTGTCCCTTAAAGACTTGTGACTTGACATCGGCGTGTCCCTTAAAGACTTGTGACTTGACATAGACTTGTCCCTTAAAGACTTGAGACTTGACATCGGCGTGTCCCTTAAAGACTTGTGACTTGACACTGAAGTGTCCCTTAAAGAATTGAGACTTGACATAGAAGTGACCCTTAAAGACTTGAGACTTGACATATACCTGTCCCTTAAAGACTTGAGACTTGACATTGGCTGCCCCTTAAAGACTTGAGACTTGACATCGACGTGTCCCTTAAAGACTTGGACTTGACATAGAAGTGACCCTTAAAGACTTGAGACTTGACATCGACGTGTCCCTTAAAGACTTGGACTTGACATATACCTGTCCCTTAAAGACTTGAGACTTGACATTGGCTGCCCCTTAAAGACTTGAGACTTGACATTGACGTGCCCCTTAAAGACTTGAGCCTTGACATAGAAGTGACCCTTAAAGACTTGAGACTTGACATATACCTGCCCCTTAAAGACTTGAGACTTGACATAGACGTGTCCCTTAAAAACTTGTGACTTTACATTGATGTGGCCCATAAAGAGTTGAGACTTGACATAGACCTGTCCCTTAAAGACTTGAGACCTGACATAGACATGTCCCTTAAAGATTTGAGACTTGACGTTGACGTGCCTCTTAAAGACTTGAGACTTGACATTGACGTGCCCCTTAAAGACTTGAGACTTGACGTATACCTGTCCCTTAAAGACTTGAGACTTGACATCGATGTGCCCCTTAAAGACTTGAGATTTGACATTAACATGGTCCTTAAAGACTTGAGACGTGACATTGACGTGCCCGTTAAAGACTTGAGCCTTGACATCGACATGGCCCTTAAAGACTTGAGACTTGACATCGACATGGCCCTTAAAGACTTGAGACTTGACATCGACATGGCCCTTAAAGACTTGAAACTTGACATAGACATGTCTCTTAAAGATTTGAGACTTGACATAGACGTGTCCCTTAAAGACTTGAGACTTGACGTAGACATGGCCCTTAAAGACTTGAGACTTGACATAGACTTGTCCCTTAAAGACTTGAGACTTGACATTAACATGGCCCTTAAAGATTTGAGACTTGACATAGACATGTCCCTTAAAGACTTGAGACTTGACATAGACGTGTCCCTTAAAAACTTGTGACTTTACATTGATGTGGCCCATAAAGAGTTGAGACTTGACATAGACCTGTCCCTTAAAGACTTGAGACCTGACGTAGACATGTCCCTTAAAGATTTGAGACTTGACGTTGACGTGCCTCTTAAAGACTTGAGACTTGACATTGACGTGCCCCTTAAAGACTTGAGACTTGACGTATACCTGTCCCTTAAAGACTTGAGACTTGACATCGATGTGCCCCTTAAAGACTTGAGATTTGACATTAACATGGTCCTTAAAGACTTGAGACGTGACATTGACGTGCCCGTTAAAGACTTGAGCCTTGACATCGACATGGCCCTTAAAGACTTGAGACTTGACATCGACATGGCCCTTAAAGACTTGAGACTTGACATCGACATGGCCCTTAAAGACTTGAAACTTGACATAGACATGTCTCTTAAAGATTTGAGACTTGACATAGACGTGTCCCTTAAAGACTTGAGACTTGACGTAGACATGTCTCTTAAAGACTTGAGACTTGACATAGACATGTCCCTTAAAGACTTGAGACTTGACATAGACATGGCCCTTAAAGACTTGAAACTTGACATAGACATGTCTCTTAAAGATTTGAGACTTGACATAGACGTGTCCCTTAAAGACTTGAGACTTGACGTAGACATGGCCCTTAAAGACTTGAGACTTGACATAGACGTGTCCCTTAAAGACTTGAGACTTGACGTAGACATGGCCCTTAAAGACTTGAGACTTGACATCGACATGGCCCTTAAAGACTTGAGACTTGACATAGACTTGTCCCTTAAAGACTTGAGACTTGACATTAACATGGCCCTTAAAGATTTGAGACTTGACATAGACATGTCCCTTAAAGACTTGAGACTTGCTCCATAGAGGTTTAATTTGAATTTTGCCATCAAAGGCTTTGGACTTGACTTTTGACTTGACCTAGACTTGGCCCTTCATGAATTAGGATTTTATTTTGACTTGGTTTTCAAAGACTTGAGGTTTCATTTGGACCAGCTCTTTAAAGACTCGTGACTTGGCTTTCATTTAACAATCAAAACTCGACTTGGACTTGCCCCCAAGAGACTTGCACTTTTCCCCTAAATGACGTAAGATTTGACTTGGATGCAGTCGTCAGACATGAGTCTTAGCTCTGGATCGGAGCATCGAGGGCCCAACATTCTGTCCCATGTCACTGGAAGCCCGTTGTATTGCAATCCTAAACCCTAAAAGACCGTCTATGTTCTGGCCGACACGTCGTAGTGACTAGTGAGGTGTTCATCTGTGTGAAGCGGATCAATCACACCAGACGGTCAACACGCTTTCTCTTTTGCCCTTCCCAAACAGCACAGCTGCTGGAGGCTTTTGTGAAGTAAAATCAGCCGTTCATCTCTGAACATCATCTGCTGACAGAACTCAATTTTTAGCTCAAAATGCAGAAATGATATTTATAATTTTTTTTACGTATTACACTTTTCATTTCGTGTTTCCAGTTAGAAATATTCTGCCAGAACGCAGTAACAGATTACATTAACGGATTACATTAGACTCACCCAGAACATTAGAGTTAGTTTCTGTTCGTTCTAGTTTTACATCAAACCTCCGGGTGCAGAGGAATAAAGGAAATCAGCTGGGAAAACACCAACATGCAGCTGAACGCACCAACACACTTCATAAGCTCAGCGATGTATATAAAACGCTTGTGTTTGCTATTGTTTGTAGTAACCAGGGACTCTTTTTGCCACATGTATTTATAAATGTATTTGACTTCATGTTTATCAGACCTATCTTATCCTATCTGTCTGCTTTTTGTAAAGAACCACTGTGATCTGTCTTCCTCACATGCGTGCGGTCTGTCATCTGTTTAGCTCCACATTAAACTGATTTGACATGAAAGAACTCTCTTCCTTTGGTGTGCTGGCATGGCATTGTGTCCGCCCCACGCTGTGACATTCACCCACTTTTACCCCCACATTTTGTGACTTCTATACGCTCAGCCAAACGATCCCATTCCCCCCCCAAAAAAATAAAAAAATCCACTATAATTAGGCCAGAGCTCATTCCGATGTATTTCACTGCAGAGGTTTGGAAACCTTACACTTGAATTTGTGCCCCCGGCCTGTGCTCATACCCCCACAACCCTCTCCAGCTCTGACCTCGATGCGTCATTTTCCCTACAGACTCCAGGAGAGGCCACTGGGTCGCCGTCCCACCCCCACCTACCCAGAATGCCTTCAAAACACACACACACACACACACACACACACACACACACACACACACACACACACACACACACACACACACACACACACACACACACACACACACAACTAAACAATCAGCTCAGCGGTATCTGAGTTGTATCTCACAGGAGAATACGTGGCATGCAGGCTCCTGCCATCTCACCTGAGCTCGCACACACACTCACATGCTTTTAACTCCAAGGGGGCAGAAACCGAATCCTCGTGTCACACGATCCCGGCTTTATAAATAGCTGTTAATAGTTTTAAAGTGGCTGTGGGACAAGCGTTGCACAGTTAGTTGCTTGTTTGCAAATGGAAAAGATTTTCCCATAATTCACACGGAGACCCTGCAACACATGATCAGGATATATTAATGATGGGTTTGGATTAGACATATTCATCATTTTTATCAGTCAGCCCTAATGGGACCCTAATGTGCGGACAGTTGTTCTTCGATGTCTGACTGTCAACTGTACGTGGAAATGGATGAGGAGGATGCGGGCTGGCGATTGGCTGCATGTTTAGATGACGTGAAGGGCTGGCTGGCATCCAACTTCTTAAAGTTAAACGAAAAGAAGTCTGAGTTTATTGTTCTTGACCCCCGCAACCACCATGGCTCTCACCCTGTTTGTGACCTTCAGGGGGGACTTCTGAGTTAAAAATGCTCATGAAAGACGTCTGTGGAGTAACCAGGTAGGTAGGTTTTAACGTTGCAAATCTGCAACGTCTGCCTCCAGAGAGTTAAAAAATGAACTAGTTCAAAGTTCAGTTCATATATTTTAAAATGAACTAGCTCGTTTCTTAGTTCATAATTTAAAACAATTGGAACTAAGTTCACTCTTCCAACAACAAACTAGTTCATAGTTCTTTATTCTCCTATCTATCTATCTATCTATCTATCTGTCTATCTATCTATCTATCTATCTATCTATCTATCTATCTATCTATCTATCTATCTATCTATCTATCTATCTATCTATCTATCTATCTATCTATCTATCTATCTATCTATCTGTCTGTCTGTCTGTCTGTCTGTCTGTCTGTCTGTCTGTCTGTCTGTCTGTCTGTCTGTCTGTCTGTCTGTCTGTATATGTATATTAGGGCTGCACGATATTGGGAAAACCTGCGATATTCGATAATGATTAATATTGCGAGGACGGTATTTTTTGCGGTAAATAAAAACTTAACTCAGGAACAAAAATCAAAAACAAATAAATAAAAAAATCATAAAAATGAGAAAAGCAAAAGATGTGAGGAAAAGGAAAAAGAAACGAACAAGAAAAGCAGAAAGAGCAGAACTAAGCTAACTCAGGTGTTTGCCAACCATCAAAATTAAGGGCTGTCCGCCTCGGGGGCGGGCATCTGACCTATGAGAACCCACCCAATTGGCCAAATGGGTGAAGAGCTGCATTTGATTTGTTAAAAAAATATCATGCTTTCATTTGATGGACAGAATGCGTTATGTGTAGCAAACATTTGAGCTGACCATTCATTGCGATATTTATCTGTTCTTTGCGATATGCATATTGTGCATGCTGATATCGCGATAACGATATATTTACAGTATGTTGTGCAGCCCTAATATATATATATATATATATATATATATATATATATATATATACACTGATGGCAAGTGGAATGACAAGGGGCTGACAAGATGGCTGACGGGAGAGTCTCATGAATTTTCCTCCTACCTACCAACAAATATCATGGAAAGAACTTAACATCCAAGAGATTGATCAAGTCTCTTACATTCTTAAAGAAGTCTTGCTTCTTTTTTGGGAGTATTACCTAAAATTTTGAAGCTTTGAGTCCTTTTTTCTTCATCACATGTGCTCTACAAGTAACACTGGGCCTACTGGATTACCTCAAACCTGGAATTCTTTTTGTCTTCTAAGAATTTAAACAGATGATCAAGAAAAATGGCGACAAAGAGGCTATCAGAAGATATTGAAGAAATTAAGAAGTCCCTTAACTTCATGTCGGAAGAACTGAGTAAGGTGGCAAAGCAGCAAACAGGACTAATGGACTTAATTGAAGAAGTAAGGCAACTTAAGACTGTGATTAAGGAAAAAGATGAGGATTGAAGAGTTGGAAAGAAGAGTTGAAGATCTGGAGCAGTATACAAGAATGGAAGATGTGGTGATTTCTGGTCTGAAGACAAATCACTACACCTATGCACGGAGTACAGCAGGTGACAAGGAGGGAGAAGACGCACCTAGAGCTGAAAAGGATTTGCTTGAGCAGCAAGTTATTCAGTTTTTTAAAAACAAAGACATTCCCTTGGAGAGTAAAAATATAGCAGCATGCCATACTATTTCACAAAAGCATGACAAGATGCCAACTATTATACTTCGATTTGTGAGCAGGAAATATAAAGTTGAACTGTTGAAGATGGGAAGGAAATTAAAGGGAACCGGAGTGTACGTGAATGAGCATCTTACAAAGAGAAATGCTGACATCGCACGACAGGCAAGACTTTCAAAGAAGGAAAGACACATCCAAGACACCTGGACAAGGAACTGTAAGGTGTTCATAAGACTCGATGGGTCACCAGAACAAGCAAAAGTTGTTGTTGTTAGAGATGTTGCAGATCTTGAGAGATTTAAACAAATTAAATAGAATTCAGTGGAGAAATAGAAGTACTTTTGTTGCTGACTGTGAAATGGACAATATCTGATAAGTGTGAGAAAAAAAGCTATGTATGCAAATGTGTGGAACATTTCATGAGTTAGATAATATTGATCCAGATATCCACCTTTATCACAATGCTGATATGACATGTGATTATTATAGTGGGGAAGAGTTAGATCCTAAGATAAAAGGTTTCTCGTTAATTCACTTTAACAGTCGGAGTCTTTACAGTAATTTTTTTTTAAATCAAAGAGTATCTTGATCAGTTTCAAAATAAGTTTGCTGTGGTGGCAATTTCAGAAACATGGTTGAATGATGACAGAACTGCAGGATGGACCAGAGGGTTATGAAATGTTTTGGCAAAATAGGAGGAAAAGAAGAGGAGGAGGGGTCGCTATATTTGTTATATCATGTCTTAAATGTAAAATTGTTAACAATATGACCGCTGTGGTGGATAACTTGATGGAATGTTTAACTATTGAAATTCAAGTTGAAAGATCTAAAACCATATTAGTTAGCTGTGTTTATCGTACACCTGCATCGTGCATGGATCAGTTTATGAGAGAAATTTCTGTAATACTGGAAAAACACAAAGAAAAGACAACTTTATTTTGTGGTGATTTTAATATTGATTTATTGAAGGCAAATGATCACAATAAGACTTCTGAATTTACTGATACAATGTTTAGTTTTGGGTTCTATCCGTTGATTCTAAAGCCCAGCAGAATAAAGACGGGTAGTGCCACTTTGATTGACAACATTTTCTTTAATAAGATAGATGGTAAGATACTCAGTGGACTGTTAGTCACGGATGTAAGTGATCACTTGCCTGTCTTTTCAGTGCTTGAAATGAATAATCAATTTAATATTCGAGAGGAAAAGATTGATTACATTGGTAGAATAAAAACACCAGAACACATTGCAGCTTTTAAAGGAGAATTAGAAAATTATGACTGGAAAAAGGTTTATGTGGAAGACACTAATGATGCATATAATGCATTTCTAGACATATTTTTGTCAATCTATGACAGCCATTGTCCACTGAAAAAGTTTTCTGAAAATCTCAAAAAGAAAAAACCATGGATGACAAAAGGTCTGGAAAGAGCATGCAAAAGGAAAAATAAGTTATATAAGATTTTTTTGACAAATAGAACTAAGGAAAATGAAGACAAATATAAGAAATATAGAAACAGATTAACAACTATTTTGCGATATGAAAAGAAAAGTTATTATGAAAAGCTGCTTCAAAAATCTAAAAATTATATAAAGGCTACCTGGAGTGTACTTAATAAGATAATAAAAAATCAGAATAATATATGTTTTCCAACATGTATTGTAAAAGAAGGTAATGTAGTGATTAAGAATATTGAGAGTATAGTCAACGAATTTAATGATTACTTTGTTAATGTAGGTCCCAATTTGGCAAAAGAGATTTCTGTACCAGGAAGACATGATGACAAATTTTTAAATTTTACTTCTTATAAATGCAACTCAATGTTTCTTGGAGGAGTCTGTGAGAGTGATATTATAGATGTGGTGAGTAAATTTAAGAGTAAAAACTCCATGGATTGTGACGGCCTTGATATGTCATTAGTTAAAGAAGTTCTTCATAGTATCCTTCAACCGTTAACTTATATTCGTAACAAATCATTTCAAACCGGAATTTTTCCAGATAAAATGAAAATTGCCAAAGTGATCCCATTATATAAAAATGGAGATAAACACGTTGTGTCAAATTATAGACCAGTATCTTTGCTGCCTACATTTTCAAAGATTCTTGAAAAACTATTTGAAAACAGACTAAATTATTTTCTTGAAAAATATGATTTATTGAATGACCATCAGTATGGGTTCAGAAGAAATCGATCAACATCTCTAGCAGTAATGGAATTTATTGAAAATATTGCAACAATTGTGGATAAAAAACAGATTGGAATAGGTTTGTTCATTGATTTACGCAAAGCCTTCGATACGATAGATCATTCTTTACTGTTACAGAAATGTGAAAGATTTGGTTTAAGAGGTGTTGTACAACTTTGGTTAAATAGTTACTTGGAAAGAAGGTTCCAATATGTGAGTATTAATAATATGAAATCTAATCTTAGACAAGTAACTTGTGGAGTTCCGCAAGGATCGGTGTTGGGACCAAAGCTATTTTTACTTTATATAAATGATATTTGTACAGCTAGTGATATTTTAAAATATGTGATGTTTGCTGATGATACAAACTTATTTTGTTCTGGAGATAACATAAAGGAATTACTGAAAACAGTGGAAATAGAATTGATGAAGTTAAATAGATGGTTTGTAGTTAATAAACTATCACTGAATGAAAGTAAAACAAAATTTATGTTGTTTGGAGGTATTAAGAATAATATTGAAGTAAAATTAAATCTAAATAATGTTGAAATTGAACGAGTAAATGAGACTAAATTTTTAGGAGTAATAATTGATGATAAACTTTGTTGGAAGTCTCACATAGATCATGTGAAACGGAAATTATCTAAGTCTATTTCTATTCTTTATAAAACAAGAGATTTATTGCACAAGAGCTGCCTTTATTTATTGTACACTTCCCTTTGCTTGCCTTATATGAGTTATTGTGTGGAAATTTGGGGGAAAACATACAAAACATATCTGGATTCAATTTTTAAATTGCAAAAAAGAGCTATTAGAATAATAAATAAAGCTGGATATAGGGAGTCCACAAACCAATTTTTCGTAGGATCAGCTATGTTAAAATTTAAGGACATTATATATCTTAAAACTTTAGAAATGATGTATAGAGTGGTGAAAAAGAATGTTCCAATTTGTATTTTAAGTATGTTTAAATTAAGAGATGGAAAATATGATTTGAGGGGGTCTTATATGTTTGAAATACCTAAAGTGAGAACTAATGCGAAGTATAGATGTGTGTCGGTTTTGGGAGTGAAGTTATGGAATGGACTTAATGATGAACTGAAGATGTGTTATTCTTTGTCGTTTTTCAAGAAAATTTTAAAAAATTGCATCTTCCAAAGTTATAGAAACTTAGTTTGATGTCCAACCTTGTGTTGATTTGATTTTTTGATTTATCATTGTTTTTTCTTTAAATGTTATGCACCTTAGCTATCAGCCTTGGTTAAGGATTTGATTATGTCTGTGGGAGTTAAGGATAGGCTAATTATAAGCCACTAGGCTTCAACCTATTCCTTTTTTCGGTTGCTTGATTACTTTTATGTAAAATTGATAAATTGTTGTTGTTGACCGAATAAAAATATCTATCTATCTATCTATCTATCTATCTATCTATCTATCTATCTATCTATCTATCTATCTATCTATCTATCTATCTATCTATCTATCTATCTATCTATCTATCTATCTATCTATCTATCTATCTATCTATCTATCTATCTATCTATCTATCTATCTATCTATCTATCTATCTATATATATATATGTATATATATATACATGTAGAGCTCATTCTACTGAAACAGCTCTTCTTAGGGTCTCTAATGACCTTCTGACCCACAGTGATGCAGGGGACTATTCTGTTCTGGTCCTGCTGGACCTGACTGCAGCCTTTGACACTGTTGACCATCACCTGCTACTGGAGAGGCTGAGAGACTGGGTAGGCCTATCAGGAACTGCTCTGGAGTGGTTCTCCTCTTATCTCTCTGAGCGCTCCTTTTCTGTGGCCGTCTCCAAGTTTAGGTCCTCCACCACCTCTCTTACCCATGGTGTCCCACAAGGTTCTGTGCTGGGACCTCTGCTCTTCCTCCTCTATCTGCTTCCTCTTCAGAACATGCTGAGCTCCTTCAAAGGAATCTCCTACCATCTTTATGCAGATGACATCCAACTGTACATCTCCTTTAAGCCCCATGAGGTGTCTAAGCTGCAGCTGTTACACACCTGCTTAGACTCTATCAAAGCCTGGATGGCTGGGAGCTTTCTTCAGCTGAATGAAGATAAGACTGAGATCCTCATCTGTGCCCCAGACAAGCTGGTTACCAAAGTCAGAGACTCTCTTGGTCTGCTTGCTTCCCACACCAAACCTTATGTTAGGGATCTTGGTGTGACCTTTGACCCAGCTCTCACCCTGGATTCTCATGTCAGTTCTCTTGTTGGCTCTTCCTTCTTCCATCTCAGGAACGTTGCTAAGCTGAGTCCCATTCTGTCCCGCTCTGAACTTGAGACAGTTCTCCACACCTTCATCTCCTCACGCTTAGACTACTGTAACTCTCTTTTCACGTGTCTGAGCAGAACCTCCCTGAACCGTCTACAGGTGGTTCAGAACGCCTGTGCTCGGCTTCTGACCAAGTCCTCCAAACACACCCACATCACCCCGCTTCTCCTCCAGCTTCACTGGCTGCCAGTCAACTTCAGGGTTCATTTCAAGATCCTGGTTCTGGTCTATAGGGCCTTACATGGACAAGCACCATCTTACATTGGTGATCTTCTTAGTCCCTACACCCCCAGCAGGTCCCTGAGGTCCAGTGACCAAAGCCTACTGGTTGTCTAGTACCAGGCTAAAGGTCAAAGGTGACAGATCATTTGCTGCTGTGGCCCCCAGACTCTGGACCTCTCTCCCCCTGAGCCTGAGATCAGTGGACTCAATGGTCTCCTTTAAAAAGCAGCTGAAGACTCACTTGTTCAAGCTGGCCTTTGTATGACCTTCTTCACCTCTCTCTCTTTATTCTGCTCTCCCCACCTATTCCACCTTCCTCAGGATCCACTGATTTCCTTCTTTCTTGTTCACTCTCTCTTTAACATTTTTTCTTTAAATCCCAATTGCCTATTTTTGCTCATTTTAAATATATTTTTAAACATTTTCTAAATGCTTTTTTATATTTTTACTTTTTTTTTGTTTTTGTTTTTGTGAAGCACCTCGTGATTTTTATCTTGAGAGGCGCTATAGAAATGATGTTTTCTTCTTCTTCTTTGGCCCACAAAATAAAAGCTTCAGAGAATCTGATTTAGCAGAGGTGTGACCAAGTCACTGCTTTGCAAGTCACAAGTAAGTCACAAGTCTTTCCAGTCAAGTCTCGAGTCAAGTCTAAGTCAAAGACAACCAAGTCCAAGTCGAGTCCAAAGTCAATGATGTGGAAGTCCAAGTCAAGTCCAAGTCCTTAACTTTGAATTTTCAAGTCATAATCAAGTCATCTGTCCAGCTTCCATTTAATGACAATGATAATAAACAAATTCCAGAAATAATCTTAAAGCTTCATTTATTTGCTCAAACAAGCAGGAAGTGCAACTGAAACAAAGAGCTGCTGCATTTAGCAGTAAATCAAACCCAGAACGAAGAACGATTCATAATTTTTGTCCATGTCATTCCACTTTTGTGCTACAATATCAAATATGCCCAAGTCATCATCAAGTCAACAGATGCAAGTCGATTCAAGTCGCAAGTCGTTGGCATTCAAGTCTTAGTCAAGCCATAAATCTTAATAGATTTTATCAAGTCAAGTCAGAAGTCTTTAAAATAATGACTCAAGTCTGACTCGAGTCCAAGTCTTTTGACTTGAGTCCACACCTCTGTGATTTAGTAAAGGTAAGTACTGCATGGTTTACTGGTTTAGTCCTCATTACCCAGGCTACCATTAAAACGAGACAATTCTGCATATATGTTCAGATCCTGCAACAGCTATTTCACCAATGAACCAATGAAGATGTCATGCAGAACAACGTGTGAGATAAAAACCAACAGAAGCAAACGTAAACAAGCTTATGACTGAGGCTAGTGTTTTGCATGCACACGGCAGCCATGTTGGATTTTTGATGCTGAGTTGCTTCAGATTTCTGATTTTGATGTGTCCTCCGGCTGACATGTCAAATTCCTGCTTTCAGCATTTGCATGGTCAGTGGAAATTATTAAAAAATAAAAAATAAAAGCCAACCATCAGATAACCTATCAGCCATCAGCAAGAAACCACTTCACTGCAACTGCAGCTAGATTACGTTAGGTATGATGATAGCAGGCAACGGCACTCACAACACTAATCCTCCGAATCCGACAGAACTGCTTGGAATCTCAGGCCTCTTGTCCTTACCCCTCTAATTCATCAGTGGCATCACTCCAGGTCTCCTAGAGGAGCCTTGTCTCAGCCTCCTGATGTCAAAACGAACCAAGTGGGGTGACCGAACCAGAACCTTGGAATAAATGTCCCTTGTTTTATGCACTATGCCCAGGCTACCAGATGGGTCTATCAGGAGAGAGAACGTGCTTCATTTAAGTAGGTGTCACTTGAAAGTGGACTGAATTAACTTTCTGTTGGTTTTCTCATTATCCTCTTTGCAGACTTTCACCACCTGCTACTTTCCATATATTAGCACATTTAAAAGCTGCAGGTTAGACAGGGAAGGTCAAAGTCACACCTCACAGAAGATTCGCTGAGAGAACTTCAGCTCTAGTATTTAGTCCAAAACTTACCTACAAATGAAAACCTGTAGAATATGAGAATCGAGGACCTTAGTACGACTTTTATTTCTCTTTAGAGGAAAACAATGTTTTAATCCCCACATCAATTGATTTTAAACCAGTTTTTATATTTTTTTAATATTAGTAATACTCTAACTTTGCCTAGAGAGCAAGAGTTCAAGGACGTCTCCCTGGTGAGGTTTTCCGGGCATGTCCAACCGGGAGGAGACCTAAAGGCAGACCCAGGACACGGTGGAGGGACTATGTCTCTCACCTGGCCAGGGAACGCCTTGGGACTCCCCCGGAGAAGCAGGCCCAAGTGGCTGGGGAGAGGGAAGTCTAGGCCTCTCGCCAAGCCTGATTCATGCTTCTCCGTCAGCTCCGCACGGATTGACAGAAGCGTTTTGCTCTTATACTTCTCCGTCTCCTGGAGAGTGTTGCAAAGCAATTGCCCGGCAGGACGACAGAGGGCGTAGCGCTGTTCTGTGGTATCCTGTCATGTATCGGTCCAAGATCGTGTGTTTATATTGTGTTTTTTGTATATAAGAGACTTTTAACACGGACATATTTGTCTCTCATTCTCCCACCTCTTCATGCGCTCCCCACCTCTAAACCCACGTTTCCTGTCATTTCCGTCCACAAATAAAACGCTTGCTGCGCATCTTTTCACTCCTCCAGTCACGGGAGAATGAAACGTTCATATTTTTAGAGTTTTTTGCGAGGTATTCTTCAAGCTTCTCCGTGTCTGCCGTTAGTTATCCTCGGCTCTCTTTGCAATGGCAGCGCTGTAAACAACAGCGGCGTCCTGACCAATCACAAGCTTGCGTAATCCGTCTCGTTCGACGGATGTTTAAAAAAGTGGGCTCGACTCCGTACGTACTTGCGTGCCCTACGCAAGGACGGATAATGGCGTTGCTTGTCTCCGCACTGACGCAGACGGAGAAGCATAAGCTACTGCCCCCGCGACCTGACTCCAGATAAGCGGATGAAAATGGATGGATGGATGGCAAGAGTTCAAGTTTATGCTAGAATATTAGTTTGTGTTATAATCATTATGACTCAAATAAAATTCTGTAAGATGGGTTTGAACACCTTAATTCCTGATTTTAACTAACCTCAGCCCTGGTCTGCTTCATATGGAAACCCATTCCTGCCACTCAGATGAAAAAAAAAATATTATCTCATAATTCTGATTTAGTATCTCATAATTATGACTTAGTATCTCACAATTATGAGATACTAAGTCATAATTATGAGATAGTAAGTCGTAATTATGAGAAAGATAAGTCATAATTAAGAGATAGTAAGTCATAATTATGAGATACTAAGCCATAATTATGAGATAGTAAGTCATAATTATCAGATACTAAGTCATAATTATGAGAAAGATAAGTCATAATTATGAGATAGTAAGTCATAATTATCTGATACTAAGTCATAATTATGAGATAGTAAGTCATAATTATGAGATAGTAAGTCATAATTATGAGATAGTAAGTCATAATTATGAGATAGGAAGTCATAATTATGAGATAGGAAGTCATAATTATGAGAAAGATAAGTCATAATTAAGAGATAGTAAGTCATAATTATGAGATACTAAGCCATAATTATGAGATAGTAAGTCATAATTATGAGATAGTAAGTCATAATTATTAAATACTAAGTCATAATTATGAGAAAGATAAGTCATAATTATGAGATAGTAAGTCATAATTATGAGATAGTAAGTCATAATTATGAGATAGTAAGTCATAATTATGAGATAGGAAGTCATAATTATGAGATAGGAAGTCATAATTATGAGAAAGATAAGTCATAATTAAGAGATAGTAAGTCATAATTATGAGATACTGAGCCATAATTATGAGATAGTAAGTCATAATTATCAGATAGTAAGTCATAATTATTAAATACTAAGTCATAATTATGAGGAAGATAAGTCATAATTATGAGATAGTAAGTCAGAATTATGAGATACTAAGTCTTATGAGATGATGTTATTTTTTTATCTGAGTGGTGGGAATGGGCTTCCATAGTTTGAAGTAAAAAATTTGTGAAGATAATTTTTTTTGCACAAAAGTTTCCACATTTATGTAACTGGAATAAATTTTCAGTTTAGTCTCAGATTGTTCTGGTTTCTGCATTTGAACTCTGGTAGCTCCTCAGCTGTGACTAGCTCCTTATACATAATGTATCTGTATCTTGTTTTGAGTTAATAAACCAAAGAACCAGAACTTTCCCTTTGCTGTGAGAAACCAAGACTCGGTGATGTTCTTTGTTTCAAATGTCTGCAAACCAGACCTAAAAACTCCTGTCAGTGAGTGCAAACTTGCATTTAAAAGTGCATTAGAAGAAGTTTAGTTACAATTGGAAAGTGTTCTTTGAGCCTCTAAATAATACATGAAACTTTGTTGGGGCTAAAATAGCCCAAGACCTCAGAAAAAGGGCCAAACACAACCCCACAATTGCTTCACGTGAAGTCTGCAGCAGCGCAAAACTCAAACGGGGGACAGGAAGTGTTTTGCTCTGCACAAGGCCGCCGTAAAGGGGGTAAGGGTTAGAACCATTCTTATGGGCTCGATACACGGCAGGCGACAAACGACCGCGATCAGCGAAATTCGTCGCTGTCGCATTTATTACCTGACACACGGGAGGCGACCCGCGGCAGCAGCCAGCAGCAAAGCCATTGACGCGTTCTGTTCATGGCAAAATCGAATCTTCCGTTATTTTTATTGGCTGTGTCAGATTGCTCCAGATAAACTTACAAAAACATTTTGCATATGTAAAGTACACTTACCTGATGTGTTAATTCTGGCACCAACAATTTCCCATGCCGCTGCCTTTTTGTGAATATCTCTATATTCTTTGGTAGAAATCATGGACATAATTTTCACTTTAGAAGTGGGGGGGACACGGGGGGGGGGGGGGGTATCTTTACAGTATGCTCTAATGGGAAACAGGCTTCAAAACAAACGGTTGTTTTCCGCTTGGTCCTAGAGCTCAACCAGTGTCAATTTAATATAGTGTAATGTTGTTTATGGATGGTAAAAAGTGCAGGGGTCAACAAAACTTGACTTTGGAAAAAGTGTGTGTGTGTGTGTGTGTGTGTGTGGGGGGGGGGGGGGCATGTCCCCCCTGTCCCCCACCAAAATTACATCCATGGTAGAAATACTGTACAGTTCTGGGAAATCCAGTGACGGTACAGGATCTGCTCGGGTGCAAGATCGGCTCGGGGTCCTTCGACTGCCGATGACGTCAAAGTAGTTGATTGGTTGAACATGAACCTTAGTTGGTCCAGGCAAATTTTTCTTTTGGAAAGATGGACAACTTTTACAAAGAAATCCATCATTACCTCTTTGAAAATACACTTTTAGCATAGAGCTGCATGTATATTAGGGCTAAACGATTAACTGCATGTGCAATTAAATTGCGATGTGACAAAATGAGATTTTCTAATCGCAAAAGCTGCAACTTGGCAGCGAGTGGTTAGCGCAATGCTAATATACATGGAAAAACCCATAGGAATGCTAATGCTAATATCACCGATTACATTATTACAAATTATGAATTAGAAACGTGCCAAATGATTTTTGGTCCTTGTCCGAGCGACAGCGATGAAAAGTTGAAAATATTTCAGCTTTCTGGGTTCGCGTCGCTGGGTCACCTGTGGACGACAGGTGCACGAGCGCAAAATTTTACACGCATGTTTTTCGCGTTTCGCTTAGTAGGAGGGAGACCTGCGATTATCGCTTTGCCACGCACGTCTCATTGAAAATGAATGGAGAGGCAATGTGGCCTCCCGTGTGTCGAGCCCAGGGCCCGAAAAAGTTTCAAACTTGAATAAAAAAAAAGAAAGTTTAAAAGTCACAAGTACTTAACTTTGCAGTATTTTTTCTAATTTATGACATTAAACAAACAATATTTTTGTCTTAATGAAATGTATATTTAATCAGAGGTCTCTACTTTATTTTGACAAGTTCATTTGAAACTCCCTGCATAAAATGGTAGAGTCCTCCTCCTGGCCAAGTAGCAGTAGCCGTGTTCGAGATGAGCCGTGTTCGAGATGAGCCAGTTCTGCGCAGATTCGATCACCGGTGATCGGCGCGCAGTGCATGCCAGTTAGATTTGTGTCTGACTTGACGCCGGCTTGCTCTGACGTCATGCATACGTAGGCAACGATAACCTCGTGAGATCAAGGCGACCGCAGACTTTGGAGCAAGGCGCTGCAGTTGCTCTGGAGGATGACGGGAAACGCCTGGCTCTCACCTGATCTAAGATCTGATTGGTTCATATTTTGATCCAAACATCCGGTGGTAGAACATGAAATGTTAGTTGGTCACATGGTTTTTATATATTGTCTGGTTTCATTTAAAAAGCACTGAAAGGAAGGTTTTGCATTAGAAAATTTTGACTTATGTATATGAAATTTAGTTAATAATATCAATAAATTAATCAAATAAAATTCAAACCATACAACATTCTCAAAATTTGAAAGCTGTCAAAACCATAAACTTATGTTCCCTGTTCAATATCATGTGATTCTCTGTTACTGTTTTGTCTTCCCATAGAAACCCCCTGACATTGTGCTTGCTATTTCTTTGTAGTTGTATTATGTGCTTTGTCAATAAAGCGTATTCAAGGAGAAAAAAAAGATAGTTGGTCACATGTATTCTGTAAATCATGTAACGTTGATGATGACAACTATAAAGGCCATAAAGAGATGTGTTTTGTGTTCTTTTGTCACGTTTCCTATGAGCACACTAAACCTTCAGCTGATAACCTTTGCTTATTATTAGTCAGGTCTCCATATACAATATATGATATCCACAAACAAGTATGAACTCTAATGGGATACCTTCAGCCATCGTCACCCCCGAGCTACACATGCAGGGAAATCTGTCCGACTTAAACGCCGGCTTTCAGCCACTCCCCCTGCTGCTTCCGTCTGCTCTCGTCTGTTTTCCAGGCGAGGCGCAGCTCAACTCGAACACGGCCAGTGTTGCAGGCCAAGCTCGAGCTCGAGCAGCAGTCAGCACAGCAGAAACAAAGTCTGGGTTCCAGAAAAGGAGAGAAAGAAAGGAGAAAGAGGACAGGGAGAAGAGAGGGCGTCAGAAAGTTAGCGAGTGGTTTAATTCAACCCGTTTGCTAGCTTTGAAATCCACAATGAGAGGAACTATGTTTCAACTAATGATGGCAAACGGGTTGTTGTCCTTGTCCCTACCAGAATCAGAAGCTGATGATGTCAGCAGGTGTCTCCTCACAACTCAGTGAACCAGAAGAAGATGAGCAATGTAGCATGTTAGCTAGCAGCATAGCATAGGGGCCTGTGGGAATCACCTTTTGTCTCTTTCTCAGTACTATTACAAAGGAGTAGAAAAAGGCTATTTTTGGTGATAAACACATTGTTTTTACACATAATTATAATTATATGAATCAGTCAGTAATAATGTATAGATTGTTTTGGATGCTGGGCAGGTTGAATTGTTGTTATTAGTATTATTATTAGGTAGTCTGTTAATGTTACAGAAATTACTGTCAAGTGTCTTTTTGAAGGCACGGTACAAGAAAAAGAAAACGCTTCTAAATACCTTAAAATGAACTACGGGAGATTTTACAAGGTGTAATTTGTTTATGTAGCTGGAACACAAACCAAAAATCACAGTGATAATTCATCAGAGAGCAAACATGACTGAACAAAATCTCTTAATAATTGTAATAAATAAACTTAATATAATAACAATGAACACAATAAAATATAGCTAGTAACTTGGCTGGTTATGGAGCAGGGCTTTGCGGACGAACGAGGAAAAGGACATGGACCACAAGCTGTGGATCTATGTGGCATCTATTCACATTCTAGATATTTCCAGATCTAGAAGGCAAGTAGAGCTCCAACAGTCTTCTCTGTTGTGTTCCTCTCATCCATCAAGGATGATAGCAGTAGCTCAGGCTAGTGATTGCAACAACTCGGGCTAGTTAGCAGCAGCTTAGGCTAGCATTAGCACACCTAAGCTGCAAGCACAAGTGTCCTTTAGGCTAATTTCTGTAATGGGAAAGGTGGGTGAAGTAAGTCTCCACCCATGGTGTGACTCACCCAACATTCTAGCATAGTATAGCTATAAATATATTTTAGAGTAAAAAAAAAAAGGAAAATAATAATAATAATAATTATTATTATTATTATTATAATAATAATAATAATAATATAACCCTGTGTCAATAACACGTTTCGGACCAAAACCAACTATTGGCCCATCCGGTTGTCGGTCTGGCCGAACCGCCACACTTCCCTGCGACCTCCACTCATCACACACTCATGCATTCAGCACCAGAACACCACTGGTGTGAGAGGTTCTCCACTCAATAACATCAGAGGAGGAGAAACGGCCGGCTGCTACCGCTTCAGCTTTAGGACAAACTACCAGAGTCCCAAAAAGAAAATCACCATCTGAAGTCACGGACAACAAAGGACCTAGAAAACAAAGACGGGTGTTCAGCGCTATCTTGTTTTCCCCGGCATCACGGGTTTCCGGTTCCGGCAGAAGGGTCTCAGGGAAGAAACCCGAGAGGAGGGGTGAGTCTTCTGTGACGGTGTTTGCGTTACAATCCTAGCTTGTTCTGTAGATTCGCTATAACAGCTTCAAGGAGGTGTGTCTAAGATTATGTAGTGTTAAAACAGCTTTTCTCGGAATTAACCATAAATACTTCATTAATAATTTACATATGAAAGCAGGTCAGAGGTGGAACATCAGACCCCACAGGCTGCTTATGTTCAACAACGAGGCAAATGTGGTTTCAGATTCCCCTTTCAGCAAATGTTTCATAAGGATGCGCTGTGTTGTGAAAGGCTGCAAGATTTTTAGCTCCTGCATCCGTAAACATTCACAAGAAAACATTTTTACTCAACGAGGAAAATAACAAAAGACAGAAGTCTGTGAAAATGTCTGTCATCGTTTTTTTATAAACTTCGTGCAATACAGTGTTTATCACACATTTAGATAAACCATAATCACTGGCCTAAATAGATCTATTCTCAACTACATACTATTTATATTGCCCACATAAATGCTATCTGTGTGCAGTTTAGTCACATAGTTCTGTTTCTGAAAGGAAGTCAAAGAAAAGAAAAGGTAGAGAACCTGGAAGCATCGGGTTTTCTTCGTTTCATCACGTAGCAGGTTTCCACCTGCATCTGCACTCACTCACGATGGAGCAGTAGAAGAAGGATGGAGGGGTATGGCGTTGAGGTGTGTGTGTGTGGGATTATGTGTGTTTACATTCTCATCAACAGAAACAGTTCACACTCAGGAGTCGGCAGTTACTGGGAAGCACAGTGAAAAGACTCTTTGGGGACGTTTAGGCGTGTTTCCACTACCGGAACTCCCCCATGCACATGTCTGCACTTCACCGCGCAGGAAATGACATCAGCAGACAACGTCCAAAACAACCAGCGTTAGAAGAGTTGCTGCTTGTGAAGCAGCATGGAATAAAGAGAAGGTAAGCGCCGGTCATGCAGCTTTAAAATCCTCCTTCTCAGCACCGAAAACACGGCGTAACTCACGGGAATTTGCTGTCTCGCAGAGCGCCGTAAAAAACAGAGGGTGTTTCTCAATGCCAAGGAACCTCGCCTTGATGTCCTGGCCCCACCCTGGTTGCCAAGGAGATACGTCATCGGGAGCCGCCAAGACGTGCTCCAATCATGTTCTACTGAGGCGTGTGTTCTCCGTTTGTTAGCCGTTTAGCTAGCTGAGGAAGGATACACGGGAGGTGTCTTGTAGCCTAGCCTTGGTCAAAAATTACCTACAATACATCGCGGTATTTTCAAAAAGACGGCGGATCAGAAGCCGGCAGCTACTTCGAGGGCAAATTTCAAGTTTAAAAATTAGTCAGCTAATTAAAAAATATTTTTTTTGGATCCAAAGAAGTTATCTATGGTTGGTTAGTTGCTTTGTTGCAGCTTTGGTGGCTAGCGGGTAGTAACTCACTTATGATTTTAATTTAATAAACATATACACAATTTAAAAAGTAAAATTCTCATTAAATATTTATATTGAAACGAATACGTATAAAATATAAGGTTATCCCCCGTGTCACATGACATTACTTGACCGCCGTGGAAGCCGCGGTTACGTGATGCAAGTCTGTTCCATTTTACCGTTTTCTTTGACCAAGGAAGGACAGCGTCCTCCTTAAGCCGGGCGTACACTGTGCGACTTTTTCACTTTCTTGAGCCGATTTTTCTACTCGTGCGAGAATCCACAAGATCGGAGCGTGTTTTGCGCTGAGCGTCGTGTAGTGTACAGGGGGTTACGAGAGGCGATTAACACCACGTGACCAGCTACCGATCAGCAATCGTGAGCTGGCACGAATTTCTGGCCTGTTTGATATTTTGCTCGTCCCTCGTGAGGGTATCGCACTGTTGAAGCGGCGCAGCGAGCGGCTGCGACCCATTAAGTATCAGAACCGCTCACGGCGCATGCGCAATCCTGCATCAACACCGCTCGCCCGCTATTTCCCTAATAACACACGTTGTTCGTTTTTATTTCTACACGTTTTTTTCTACACGTTTTTTTTACTTACAAAGATTGTCAAGAAAGCGTGTTTGTCGTGTTCATGTCAAATTAAACTGATCACAAAACACAGATTTACTTTCTTTATTTCGTTTTCCTCATCCAACCCCCATAAATCCCTGTGTGTCCTCCTACTGCACTCCCGAAGGACAACAGGCAAAACAAAAAAGTCTGACGTGTCGTGTAAAAACAGCTATTTTTAGCATATTTTTAGGTCAGACGTGTTGCTACCAGACGTACAGTGTGAGCACATGACTCGTGAGACCTGCCCTGCGAGGAAGTCGTACAGTTTGAGCTGAAGCTGAGTGCTATGAGTGAAAAAGTCACACACCGTCCGCCCGACTTAAGTAAGGCACCTTGACATTGAGAAACACCCGGAGCTTACTTCGGTCACTGGACGCCACATTTTACATCACGCAGCTGCTCTCATGCTCCAAATGGCTTAAAATGATGGCGTACTGGGACAGACGGTTTTTGGCACTGATCAGTGACATCACTCACTGGCGAAGCAGTCGTGATATGCTGACGTCAGTTCAAAGTCCAGGGCTGAGTTTGCACGGAAACGCAACAGCTGAGAGGACTGGGACAGCTTATCTCCCGGTAGGTTTTATCATCCCAGAAGTTACCCTGCAGTTCCGATGATGGAAACACGCCTTTGAAGGGGCCGTCTTTAAGAGTAAGGGCTAAACAGGTCATGTGATCAGATACAGACAGGTGAGTGTGAACGAAACCAACCGACAGGAGTCCAGCGGATCAAAACACTCGAGCCAAACCTTCTCCGCTCAAATGTATCAACTTCTCAAACACATGTATGCATAAATTACAATGTACATGTAGCTTTTTCAAAGCTATTCTTAAAAGTCTTTTTGAACCCATACACATGTGTTTTGAATTTTTCCTTTTTTGCTAGTGGAAATGATGATTTGCATGTGTCACTTTGGGACTTTTCATAGAAAAAGTTTTGATTTAGTCCTTTTTTTTCCTCTCTGGAAGCGATCGTAACCTGATTCTGTACAAACACGTGATTCAGTCTCTTTTTTTTGTCGGAGGTTTCCGGCAATGCCCCGAGAACAAACATCTTCAACACAACAAAGCTACAAGGACTACTGTTAATGCCGATTTGGATGAAAATGAAAAGGAAACGACTAACAGAGGCCCGTAGAAAACCCAAACTCGTGCTAACGATGCGGCTGTGGGTCATCTCAGTCACTCGCGTAACTGTTGCATTTCTTTTAGCATCGTTGCTGGAAGACAATTTACAGTATTCACATCCGACTTCATTTTATAAATGAAAGTCGTACAATGTGGGGGGAGGGGGTTTAAAAAAATAAAAAACAGACTCAATCCCACGTGCGTTCTGCACAATCACACTTGACATTTTGACACAGTTAACACACGGCTCACTGATGATAATCCCAGCGGCTCAGCATGGAAGAATTCACAGTACAAGTCATAGATGTCTAAAATTAGTGAAATAAAATCCCAAATCATTCCAAACTTGTGTTTGCAAATACAGCTAGCTGGTAATAACACCAAGAATAATCACAACAACAAGTCGCACTGATGATCGTCTGGTTAAATTAGCAGTAATATTGCACAGAAATTAGGGTGAAGCACAGTCGTTATAGCCCAAGGTTAATCGTGTTTGATTGTTAATAAAATAAATCATTTCTAGCGCGTCAAAATATCAAAATAGTTTTATCGTGAGAGTTCTTTGTTGTTGTTATTATCGCTCTGTTATTACGTTTTTTAGTCTCACTGACCTAATAACAGTGAACCTGGATGGGGGTTCATTATCTTCTGTTTTTTTTTCTTGCTGAGGCTTTTCCCCTCCACGTTTCACCTTCCTCTCCCTTCTCCCTCACCTCCAGCTACACAGGTGTGGTTTTCCTATTAAGGGTGTTAGAGTTGCTCTCCCTGTCTCCCTTCAGCCTGTCCAGAGTCCCCATCCCTCGCTCTCTGTCAACTGAGGAGGATGTGAATGGTGGAGGACCAGAACCCACAGAGTTGCCCATCGGTACGTTCGAGTTGGAAGAATTAGAAGGGTTGTGGGACTTGAGTGACGGCAGCGTACCGCTCATCATCACGCTCCCTCCGCCCCCGTCCTTTGGGAAGCAGTTGTGAAGCTGGTAGAGCGTGGCCCTGTCCACAGTTCCATACATGGGCGGCAAGCCACCCAGTTTGGGGTCACGGGACAGCGTGTAGAGGGAGATGTCACCTCCAGCCAGGGCCGTGTGGGAGCGGGAGTGAGGGTTGGGCAGGGTGGACACTGATATGGGTCCCTGGGAGAGCAGCGCAGAGGGGGGCAGGCCGAAGTTCTTCCCCCCACCTCCTCCTACGGGTGAAGGGTCTCGGGAGCGGGAGGGATCGGTGGAGCGCGAGGAGGAGCGGGAGCGGCGGCGGAAGCGATAGCTGGGAAGGCGCAGCATGGCGTGCGTAGTGCTCTTGAAGATGTCGGTGCGCGAACGACAGCGGAGCTCCTTGTTTTTCTCAATGTAGATGTTGACAGCCAACACCCCCACCATCTCGGCCATGATGAAGGACAGGCCGCCGAAGTAAAAGGACCACCCGTAGGAATACTGCCATTTCTTATCCTCGTCTTTTTTAGGCGAAATGTCTCCCAGCGCAGCTGAGATGTAGACTATAACACCGATGATGTTACTCAGACCTGTGAGAGAACAAAAACAGCATCTTCAGAATTAACAAAACACAATTTGTTGGGTATTGTGCATAGCTAACAACTTTTGAATCAACATAAACATGCATTGCAAGTAAAAATTACGAGTTTTCTGAATGTTCCAGCATTCGCTTCTTCTCAATCATCATGTTTTTAAGCATTTATTGAGCAAAAATGTAGAATAGATTAAACTAAATACACAAGCAAGCACATATCTACATAATTAAGGATAGTCAAGTACTGCTCATAAATTACCTGCAGCCACAAACAGAATTCCCGCCCCCAGGATGATGTTCCTTTTGCTCCTATAGAAACGACTAGCAGCTATGCAAACCCCTCCCATCAGCAGCAGGATGGCACTAAGGATTGGGAAGATGTTGGAAGCCCGGACCACCCCTAAAAGAGCAATGATTTAAAGAGACGAAGGGGTGTAAAAATCACTTGTTTCATATGTATATGGACTCTATTAAAGACTAATCTAATTAATCAGAAGCTTTGTTATTAATTAATCTTGATTAATCACATTTTAATTGTTCAAGGCAGTTTGTGCTCAAGCAGTTTTTTAAAATCAATAGTAATGTTAGTGAGGCACAGATGACATACACAAACTTTAGTGAGTATATATCTGTAACCACAAGGTGTATTTGATTACTTTGGTCTCATTATAAAAGTAACTATTATGAGATTTGTTGGGAAGTGTAAGTATTAGAATACGTGTTGTTGATCAAGCGTAAATGAACAAGGAACTTTGTATATGTTGTGTAATGAACCGAACACTAGGTGGTATCAGAGCACTGCTTATATAAATATAAGAGAGAGAGAGAGAGAGAGAGAGAGAGAGAGAGAGAGAGAGGTGTGTAGTGTAGAGCTCAAGAGCAGTTCTGCTGAGGGTTACAAGATGATTTCAGTAAACGGTGCTAGTTAATACTAAGTCAACCAGGATTGCAACCACATGTGATAGAAAAATCATTAATTTAGCAATGAGCTACACACTCACACACACACACACACACACACACACACACACACACACACACACACACACACACACACACACACACACACACACACACACACACACACACACACCCAAGTTGCTCCATGAAGAAATTAATTATTTGGTTCTAGAATCACAATTAGTTCTAATAAATTCTCATGTGACCGTTAATGTTTTTGGTTAATCTGTCAACCAAGTACACACATCATGCACAAGTAAAATCACACACACACACACACACACACACACACACACACACACACAAACACACGTGAACGCATGCACGAATGCACGAACTCACACATGCACGCTCCTCTCATCTAGGACAACTAGGCCACTGGAGAGAAAATGCCACCTAAATGCCAGCAAAATGCCTCTGCAACATTGTAAACAGAGCACAGGCTTCATGCATGCACAGGCCTGCTTGCAGCATATCACTGAGCAGAAGACATCACTGCAGGGCACTGAGTGTGAATTAGGGCATCTACTAGGGCTTCTACCACACTGTCAAATGTTTGTTTCTGGGTGACATCATCCAACGAGCGAGGGTCCAAATACCTCTCTTAAAGCACAGAACGGCCCTTCTCTCCATCTCCAGTCAACCATATTTGGTGCTCAAGTATTGACTTACGCAGGACGTATTCTGCCCCATCGTGGTCGAAGTCTGCGTCCTCTGGGAAGTGATTAATCTGTGAACACACTCCTCTCTTCACTCCTGCAAGACAGGAAAGGATGAACAGACTCAAACACAAAGTACAAACTCACGTTTGTAGCCTCAAACTGATAGCTTCGTTCTTTGGAAGTGGGGTTCAGTGGAAAGGTTGTGAACAATCAATAATTTATCTGCTGTAGAAAGCTCTTTGGATGACCTCAGTTTGGAGAAAAATGACGCGTTCTGACCAGAGTGGCTAGTTGTAGAAGCTAGGGACTAACACAAGTGGAGACAGGTTTAAAGGGGACAGATGCTACTAAAGGATAGCATAAAAACAAAGCAGTTAATGCAAACACTTTATATACTGCTGCAGCTTTAGCATTACAGAGGGGTTTAAAATGCACTCTTTTTTTATTTGAATGCAGAATTAATTAGCAGCTATATGTAGCATTTCCAGTGCAGATTGGGACACTTTGGCAAGAATTTTAGGATTTTTCTATCAGAATAATAACAAAATGTTAAATTGGCGGTGATGTAAACGTTTTTTAAAAACAGCAACAGTCAGTCCAATCAAAACTCATCTTTATTTCTCTAAAACCAATGTTAAAAGAGCTCTGAACCAGAGCTGTAAGTCACCAGTTTGATCATGATGTGAATATTATCTCGATTCCATGTGAAATCAAAATCAGTCACAATACCATTTAGATTCGATGGATGGATCGATATGAAACATTAAAAGTGACTGAAAACAATCATTTTCCAGGAGAGAGACGATTTCTTCACTGACTGTTTTCTCGCTGCTCGCCATGACGCCACTAGCTTCTTGATTTAAAGGAACACTAAAGAGCTTTAACACTTTAACCTATTTCTTTTAAACTGGTTTCTGTGATTCTTGAGCCATAAACTAAAGCAACGTGACACTGGACAGCACTCCGCAGCCTTCTGCTGACCAGATACTGCACCTAACTTTTGTGATTCGGGTTGGCACTCATGGAAAGGTCTCTATCTAAAGGTTAGCAGTTAGCTTTTACAGTGCACCACTATCAATAAAAAGCACAAGAAGAAGAAGAAGAAGAAGAAGAAGAAGAAGAAGAAGAAGAAGAAGAAGAAGAAGAAGAAGAAGAAGAAGAAGAAGAAGAAGAAGAAGAGCTTGGTTTATGCATGAAGCGTTTACTTTCCGCTTGGTGATGCGGCTCGTGGATGGAACGCGCTTCACAACTTGCAGCGTTTATGGTTCATGCGGCTTGTCTCTGCAGTGAGCCAATATTCTCCCAAACTGTAGGGGGCAGCATGGAGCTCTACGGCATGCATCCAACACTACACCATAGTAGAAGTAGAAATTACTGTTGTTTACAACATGGCATTCCAGCATTTTTAACAGCGTCCTCGTCTTTTCCGACAGTGCGAGTCTATTTCTCTCCAAGAATTATTAACAACATGTTGATCACGGTGATCTCTGAGAGCTGAATCATACAAATGTCTGTATTTACGAACCTCTGCCATACTAGGTCTTGCCAGTCCGCCATGTTTTTCCACGTCTGACCATCCGCGTGGTTAGAAAATTTCCTCGGTGCGGAAAGTTTGGGCCGTGCGGAGGCGCGGTGGAGGGGCGTGGTTGTTAAAATGACGCAATTTTGCCGCGCGGACCCATGTGAACCTCGCAGACGTGTCAAGCATAAACCAAGCTTAAAAGTAAGATAGTGATATCTTTGGAGCAGAAGCAAAGAGCTAAAACCAGAGTGAACATTGACACAGCCTACGCTAGTTTTAGCTAAAGGAGGCTACAAAATCACTGATGGTGACCTGGCTTTGTTGCTACTGGACTTGTAAGTAATAACATATTTTGTCCAACAGTGTTGATCTTTTTACTTTGTGGTTTATTTTGTATTAGTTGACACATGTTAGCATTAGCTCATTGTTAGCTCTAGCCGCAGCAGGCTGAAATTTAAAATTAAGCAAATGTCAAAACACAGATGCGTTTTATAAATGATTATTCAGATGGATTTTTGCATTTTAGATTGACGACAGTGTCATCAATATATCGATGTATTATTCCGCTCCTACATTCTACAACAGAAAAGGTCTTAATTGTTCACAACATTCCTGTTTAAATGAAGCTACCCCGAAGAACAACAGGCAACACGCTAATAATCAACAAACAGGACCTGCTTCCAGCCGCAGATGGTGTTAGTACAAACACACGCAGACACACAGCCAGACGGATACCAGGCGCCTTTGCATGTGGACGTAAAGACGGACGAACGGACGCACGCACGATGATGACAGCACGCAACTGCTGCTGATAGATGGAGAGTGAGAAAGATGACGTGATGAAATGAAGAGACACAGACGAAGGGAGACGGACAGATGAGAGCTGATCTCTCGCTCACAGCTCTTATTTTTCCACAGGTTAGTCTGTAACGACACAGATGGAGGTACAAAGCAGCGGGATGTCAGAAGATGGACATCACCCTTTGATATCACCCTGACACCTTTCATCTTCAAGGCATCCTTGGAACCTTAAAGGAGGCCTGGATTTCATTTGTCCCTGTTGGTGCTCTGGAGAAGTTGCTGAAGATGATATATCAACTCAAAAACTTCGATTTTGGTCACCAAGTTAAACAGTATCGACACACAAAACCCGAATCAGTCCATCTCTAAAACATTTCATGAGTTGAGCGTATCCACATTTTTCTCTATCAGCACAGCTGAAACTCGAAAAATTTGAATACGGTGCACTCACATATTAGTTATACCTTTTAAATTAAAATACTTTTGCACCATATTCAGATTTTTCCAGGTTCACCTGTAAACGACCGCTGAGGCGGTTTTAAAACTTTGCAGTGGCAGCAGCTGTCGAGTCCGATAAGTCAGGCTCGGACCTTTGTGAACAAAAACCTTGCAAACAGTATAAAAGATCATCTGTAACTCCGTGCAACCCCTCCATCAGCAAGCCTGCAGCACAGGGAAGAGGACAGTGCACGTCTCTGCTAGCATAGAACGCCACCCACCCACATAGATAAATCTTTTAAAGCTAGCTCGTCCTGTGTTTCCAGCCCCGCTACACCTCGCTGCATCACTGTGCGGCCACTGAGCATCCATCCGAGCTGAACCCTTCACACACGTCGAGGATGCTTGACCTCTAAGCCACGCAAAGACACTGTCAGCTTTAGTGCACCACGATGAGGGGAAGGAAAAAAAAACTCTGAATGACACAGAAACTACAGAATGCTGAAGACGAGGGGAAAGCAGAGGAAGATTAAACGTAACGTTTGGAGGAACGAGACAAAAGCGTTGCAAAAGGAGAGAGTGGGGTAAAGGAAGAGGGAGGAGGGGGTTGCACTGCAGTAAAAGCTGCGAGGGCTGAAACCTTATCTCTAATTGGCTGCTTCACTATCAGGAAGCTTAGCAATGAGGACAAATTAGTTTTGTTCACTGGCCAAATCCAGAAAGAGTTGGGGATGCTTTAAAAAGGGAGCGAGGAGATTTTCCTGCAGACAGAAATGCTTTCTGCTCAGCCTGGATGTGAGGAAAGGCACCGATCACTAACTCACACCACCCGTTCGGCTGTGGCTGCTCCACACCAGCCTTCACTCCTGAGTGTCAGCCGGCCTCTCTAATGTATAATGAATCAGCAGCTTGTGCTGCTGTAACGAGCTGCAGATCGAGGGAAAGGACACCGCCGCGTTCTGTATCTTCTGCTGCTTTCACCGAGAAGTCGATGAGCTTTGGTTTCGGCACCGGGCTTAAATAGGTCCCGCCTGAATCAGAGACAATGATGAATGGATTATTTTCAGAGGGGGTTACGCTTCACTACAATGTAATTATAATGCAATTATGCAAGAAAATGAACAGTTTCTTGTCTTTTTGGCCCAGGGAAACAAAAACAGATGACATGTTTATTTGTTGATGCTAATAAAGACGATGCATCCTTCTAAAGAGGGGTTTATTAAGTCAGATAAGATGATTTTAGTGTTAAAACACTAAAACTTACTGGAGGGGAGAAGAAAGGGACAAGAATGTCTGAATGACAGTCAAACTGGAGCTTGTGTTGTTAAAGTTGTGGGACACTCGTTTATCTGCAGTGGTCTCTAAATGGTAAACGACCTGTATTTGATATAGCGCCTTCTAGAGTCCTGGAACCCCCCAAGGTGCTTTACAACACAATCAGTCATTCACCCATTCACACACACATTCACACACTGGTGGGGATGAGCTACGATGTAGCCACAGCTGCCCTGGGGCGCACTGACAGAGGCGAGGCTGCCGAGCACTGGCGCCACCGGTCCCTCCGACCACCACCAGCAGGCAACGTGGGTTAAGTGTCTTGCCCAAGGACACAACAGCAGCGACAGACTGAGCGGGGCTCAAGCCTGCAACCTTCGGATTACGGGGCGAGCACTTAACTCCTGTGCCACCGTCTCCCACAACCTCTAGTAGGAATGAATGCCTTGCTCAGGGGAAAAAAAACCCAGAAGGGCCTGGATCTGCACGAAGGAGTCTGCTGGTGCAGAGAGCGGCAGAACACGGCGGGATTTGGAGTTTTATTTCCTGGTATTTGCACATCTCTCCTCTGATTGGCTAACAGCAACACAACTCTCCCACTGACTGTTTACTTTTCAACGTTGATGTTTTATCTCCACAAATAACACAAGCCTGGAGGAGTTCTGCTGTGTGGTGGAGTAGCTAATGCTAACGGTTAGCTTCTACTAGCAGAGACGTTCTCTGCTGTTTCCTGGACGCTAAACCAACAACAGCCTTCCCCGTCGTGAGTCAAGATGGGTGAGTCCATGAATGTTAGTGACAGGGTGACGTAGCTCTGTCAGGATTTTCTAGAGTTTCACCGTCTGTTTTCTATCAGAAGCTACTGCAGGAGATAGGTGTAGGAGACTATTTTCATGTTCAGCCTGCATGAAACACTCAGAGTGACCCGTTAGAATCAGTAATAATCATTAAAATGGATTTTCAGTGTTCCATGCCTTTAATATTGGTTACAGATGTTGCTAAAAAAGTAGAAAATAAGCTTTTTTGAAGAAAAACTAGTAAAACAACTTAAGCATGGTAGGATCATCAATTTGGTTTGAACAATTTTGATTAAAAATGAACAAAAATTGAAATGAGCAAAACTTTCAGCATCCTGAAAGATGAAACCTGCTGGATCAAGTTCAGCGGGCTTGAAGCTGACGCAGCGGCACTCAGTCGCCTTCTGTCGTTTCTCAGTTCAAAACAACATTTTCCTCTAGTCTGGAGCTAAAAAAGATCCTCGACTGAGAATGAAAAACAACTTCAAGAATTAAATAAAGAAGTTTAGTGCCTCGGCTTCTCCTTACAAGGTTTTATGGTGCGTTCACAAAAGGTGCTGTGCTTCCAAACCCGTCCACGTCTTTGTGCAGAGAGAATCTGCGCTAAGCACAGCACAAGGTCGAGCACGTTGCCAAAACATGCTGCAGTTAAACTAAAGCTGTCTCAAACTGGTCATAGCATTTGGTTTGTGTCAGTCCCTGGGAGGTTTGCATCCTAAAATATTCAAATGTATTATTATTTATTTCTCGTAAAGATTCTTCTACAACAGTCAACCAGCTGTCTAATGTCTGCTTAAAGCATAGATGTCATGTAGCTGCAGCTCCTGAATGAGCTCCTAACCAAGAGGACACGATAAATCCTTTCAGCTGCTGCCTGTCTCTCTCCCCTCCTCCTTATTGATAAATGTGATGCCAGGGCTTTCATCTGACTGACACTCACATTAAAGCTGCAGCTGATCAAACCAACACAGTGTCCAACTCGGGTGCAGTTGTTACGTTGCTCTGCTCTGCACCACAGACACCACTCCCTATCTGAAAGGCTTCTTAGATCTGAGTTTGATAGTCTTTAATGCAGTCTTTAGCAGGAGAAGCTACAAGCTCCAAAACCTTACAAGTAGCAGCCAAGAGAGACTCCAACACGTGCCAGGGACTTTAGTGGTCAGTCGCTGAAGATGTAGAGGTCATTTTTGGGTTTGGAAGCTCTGTAATTCCCTTTAAGGGGGTCTATAGAAAGGAAGCAGTAGGCATATTAAACCTCATTCATGCGTATGCGGTCCTGGTTAAAGAGCAAGTCACCCCCAAGTCTTACTCCACCCTAACAGGAGGAAGTTTGGGTGGAGTAAGACTCTGAAAGGGTCATTTTTACTTGGGTGCGTGCACATGGTCTGAGACAATACCTGTACACACACACACACACACACACACACACACACACACACACACACACACACACACACACACACACACACACACACACATGCGGACACACACACACATATGTTTATACAAGCGTGCGCACACACACACACACACACGTATGTACACACACACACATACACACATGCGGACACACACACACGTATGTTCATACAAGCATGCACACACACACACAAACACACACACACGTATGTTCATACAAGCGTGCACACACACACACACACACACACACACACACACACACACACGTATGTACACACAAGTGGGCACACACACACACACACACACACACACACGTATGTACACACAAGCGTGTGCACACACACACACACACACACACACACACACACGTATGTACACACAAGCACGCACACACACACACACACACACACACATACACACACGCACACGTATGTACATACAAGCGTGCACACACACACAAACACACACACACGTATGTTCATACAAGCGTGCACACACACACACACACGTATGTACACACAAGTGGGCACACACACACACACACGTATGTACACACAAGCGTGTGCACACACACACACACACACGTATGTACACACAAGCACGCACACACACACACACACACACACACACACGTATGTACACACAAGCACGCACACACACACACACACACACACATACACACACGCACACGTATGTACATACAAGCATGCACACACACACACACACACACACACACACACACACACACACACACACACACACACACACAGACGCACACGTATGTACATACAAGCATGCACACACACACACACACACACACACACACACACACGTATGTACACACAAGCACGCACACACACACACACACACACACATACACACACGCACACGTATGTACATACAAGCATGCACACACACACACACACACACACACACACACACAGACGCACACGTATGTACATACAAGCGTGCACACACACACACACACACACACACACACACACACACACACACGCACACGTATGTACATACAAGCATGCACACACACACACACACACACACACACACACACACGTATGTACACACAAGCACGCGCACACACACACACACACACACACACACATACACACACGCACACGTATGTACATACAAGCATGCACACACACACACACACACACACACACACACACACAGACGCACACGTATGTACATACAAGCATGCACACACACACACACACACACACACACACACACACACGCACACGTATGTACATACAAGCATGCACACACACACACACACACACACACACACACACACACACACACGTATGTACACACAAGCACGCACACACACACACACACACACACACATACACACACGCACACGTATGTACATACAAGCATGCACACACACACACACACACACACACACACACACACACAGACGCACACGTATGTACATACAAGCATGCACACACACACACACACACACACACCACTGCAAGATGACTTTATCTTTTCCTGAGTCTCTGCACGACTCCCCACACCGCAACACAGCTCTCTGATATAAATGTGGAGGCCGTCTTTGTACTGAAGCTGCGGCTGAAAAAGATCTTCTGACCATGCACGGCTGCTTGACTCATTCACTGCCAATGACGACTAAAGTCGTCATTGGCATGTTTTCTACTGTGTGGGCGTCGGACGAGCCCCCGCACCGTGAGAACAAACATCTCAGCTCTAAAGCCGATCTTCCTCCACGTACGTCACGTCACGTGATCAGGAAGCAGAACATCCACGTGTTAGGAGATCGTTTTGGGCCGCTGCTGTAAAAAAAGTGAGGCGCGAACCGGAAAAGCTTCTGCTGATCACAAATGAGTCTGCACTTTGTTTTGGTTGTTTTGCCGTTGACATCATCCTAGCGCGCAACGTTCTGTCTCTCTTAAAAAAACAGTAAAAATGTGAGAAACGCTGGCAGCGAATGAGTTGATCTTTCCTCTCCTCGGTTTCCTTCTCTTGGTAGTATACTTCCTAGGCTGTTCTTTAACGATCTGCCAAATAGCGGAAACAATCCAGCTGCAGCTGGAAAAAGCTACATCCTGGATTTGTTTGAATTCTCCCAGAGTCAGCACAGGGTCTAGTCGGTACATCTGCACACTTCTACGTGGCTCTGACTTCATTTCCTGCAGTGTGCAAGTGGCCAGAAGCTAATTCGAACCGTGTTTGACTGGATGCCTGGCGAGATTCTGCAGAACCTGAACCAGAACGGCACAAATATAACCGTACATGTTGAATCACCGCGTTACCTGCAGTCATCTTAGAAATGTAGAAACAAAACATTAAAACACGATGTTTAAATGACATATTTGACTCTGGTTCTGTAGATTAAACTGTACAACTTTTACTCTCACTTCGTTCCTTTCCTAAGCCCAGATTCGAGAGCAACGCTCCTAGATCTAAAATTACACTAAATGCTGATTCACAACAGCGCACTCTAGCGATGGGTACCGACCAAATTCCACAGGACCGACTGAGCACCGATTCACGTCATTTGAAACGGTGCCTCGTTTCGGTACCCGTCCTTCATAACAAGAACTTGCCTAGACAGCTGCGCATGCGCAAGAGCGTTAGTCGTCGCTCGCTGTGAGCCAGTTGTAAACAGAGCAGCATGGTAGAAAGAACGCACGCTAAAGCTTGGGTCCACTTCACTAAATGTGATGGGTAACTGGGTGATGATGAAACCAGCGACAACGATCCAAGTGAGACACCCTCATCTTAATCTGCTCCGGTAGGTAAATAAAATGTTTAAGATAATGTTAGCTTGATATGTTAGCTTCCGTTTCACTAATGGTGTGTTCGCTTTCTCCTCGGAACTCCGAATTTCCGACTAGAAGAACATGAGCGTGCTCTAAAGTTTAGCTTCATTTTACTAAATGCGACGGGTGATTGGGTGAAGATAAAACCAGCGACATCGATCTAAGTGTGAGGCATCATCGTTTTAATCTGCTCCAGCAGTTAAATAAACTGTTTAAGATAATGTTAGCTTGATATGTTAGCTTCCATTGCCACCGCTGTTATCAGCTAATGGTGCGTTCGCTTTCTCCTCGGAAATTCTAACTTCCCAGTAGGAGAAATCAAATGAGAAAGGACGGCAAAAGGAATGAAGATACACAGTAAATTTAGTTCACAGTAAAGATGTTTGCTTCAGTTTAATTATCAGCTTATAAAACTACAAGGACGATGTTAAAATACAAACAGTTGTATGTTATTTATCGTGATATTTATCAAATATGGTTATATATTGAGAAAAATATATATTTAATTATAAAAGAGAATTAAAATAATAAACACTCAAAAGTATCGAAAATTGGTACCGTTAAGTACCGGTATCGATTCCTAGGTACCGGGAATTAGTACCGAATCGTTTCAGATGTCAAAGGTACCCATCCCTAGATACCGTCTAAAATAACAAAACCGAATTAAACTTCACATTCAGTCATGTGGAAATCCTTTCTGTCCGTAGACCAAAAAGGTTCCCCACCACTTCCTGTTTACCTTCCAAGCAGCATATTCTCCAGAGCCCGGAGTGGGTGAGTGCCCCGGGGTCCTTCTTGTCTTTATTATGGGGATCATCCTGCGTGATGTTGGCTGTGCTGTTGCAGATGAGGGCACGGGAATACAGCCAGTAGTCCGTCCCTATTGCCACTGTCATCAGGCCGAAGGCAGCGAATGCCCCCACGGTGGTGAGGAGGATCTGAATCCCCTTCTCACACACCATGCCTTTAAAGCAAAGGCAAATGGGGAGAAAATGGGAATTATTTATGGAGAAAAAGGACAAAAACGGGTTATTTTAAAGCAGATTGAAAGCACAAGTGTCACAGTGTAAAGCTGAAAGTCTGTGGCTGAGCTGATGATGCCGGGGAAGAAAAAAGATGAGGAGAACGGGAGGTGGAGGCAGGTGAGGGAGGCGCGTGAGGAGCCTTATGATGTGTCCTTGGAGGAGGGTTTAATGACTCTGCTGACTCGGCTTAACAAGAGTGAATTGATGTGGAGCAAAACAGATCACACGCTCACAATCTCTGTCAACTACATATTCATGACCCTGGCGCTGTTCTCCACCTGAAAATCAGCAGAGCTGGAGATGAACATGCCGACACGTGCACAGTGGATCACACACACACACACACACACACACACACACACACACACACACACACACACACACACACACACACACAATCACCCTGGGCTTGTGTTCATTAGACAGGTGTGTGTGGGGTGTGTGTGCATTTACATGCAAACTTCCCTGTGTGCACTCACACAAGCAGCATTACATAACTCACTTAGAGCTTGTCATGTTGACTCATGCAGGCGTGTGATGAAGTTGGCTTAGCATCACACAGTTGACACTTTAGATATCTTGTATTGAAACTTTCTCGTCTGTGGAGATAAAGACCGACTCGGAGTTCAGGAGGCTGCAGACTCAGACCTACCTGATGGCGAGTTTCTATCCTTCGACTCAATTTTGAAAGCTTTCTTTCCCCCGTCAGTGAAGAACGTGCTGTCCCCTCAATCCGGGCAGCATCCATCGACTGTTTTCACCTGCTCCCCCTTTTCTTCTTTTTTTCCTCTTCTCTTTTGCTTCACTCTATCTCTCTCTCTCTCTCTCTCTCTCTCTCTCTCTCTCTCTCTCGTTTTCCCCCTGTCGCTTTCTTTTAATCTTGCCGGAGAGTTGGAGCTGGTGGGGGTTGTGGATGGTTATTCCACTGTGTCCGTCGGCTGTTAGCAGAAAACGTGCAAAACACAACCCATGGTCCCTCCGTGTCCTCTGTGTCTGCTGCTACAAAACAAGCATAAAACGATGAAATCTTATTATAATTCGTTTGTAAACAGTGAATTATTTATACTGTTTTATGTATTTGCAACTGTGAATGTACACGATAGCTTTGTTACTTATTTAAATTGAGAAGCCAGTAATCAGGGGCCTCATTTATCAAGCTTAGTTGCTTACGCACAAAATGGGATCGGAAAGCTGCGTAAGCAACTTTCCACGCAAACTTTTAGATTTATGCAAGAAAACTTAGTCAATTTAAAGTTGCGCACATTTTTCCACTAAGGACCTGGCTTACACACGTTGTGGACATGGAGAGCACCTGCAGTGCTGCTGCTGAGAAGATACAATTATGAAATCCTGCAGCGTTATCACTTGTACCGCTTCGTTTTCACACAGAACAAGACCCCCCACACGCACGCACACACGCGCGCGCGCACACACACACATGCACGCACGCACACACACACACACTCACACACACACACACACAGCCTGAAGCACAGAATACGGAATGCAGAATATCAGCAGGGGACAAATTAAGACAGAATGTCATGCGTCTGTGACAGTGTGTGTGTCCTGTCACTGTGACCCGATTGATGATCCGCTCTGGCTAGTTGTACAAGGGAGATCTCTGTTTGGGTGACTGTTTAGCGTGCGTGACTTTCACCCGGGAGTCTTGGGATTGAATCCCGGTTAGACCGTTTCTTTATGTCCGCCACAGATCTCTCTGAAGAAGAATTCACAACATTGACGGCTTCAGCAACGTTGTGCCACTCCGTGGATTTTCATTATTTGTTTTGCAAAAGCACTTCCTTTCATTTCTCCACCTCACCCACAGGTACCTCAATTTCTGCTTCAGTGAAATTGCGCTTCCTTGATCTACGGTGGTCATCGTCATTGGCGGAGCGCTGCAACAACCTGCTTATGTATATGCATGAGGTCCACAAGGCACTTTGCATTGACCATTTATGGCAGTAAGTGGGTGTGGTGAGGGCGGGATGTGACTAAAATGCAGCTGAGAAACATTCTCGTTAGTCTCCGATTTAAGAAGCGGAGATTGCGTGCAGCTGTGCGTACTCCATGTTTGATGGATCACAAACCTACTTGGCGTAAGTACTTTGTTTTTGCTGAGCTTAAGTACGGTTTTAGTAAGGATTCTACGCAACAAGAGCTGGAGGTCAGATCACCAGAGACTGCGCGGGGACTGTGGCTTGTCAAAAAAAAAAAACGTAACGATTGCGGATTCGATTGCAATAAAAAACAAGTTATGTCCAAGATAAACGGACGTCTGCAGCAGCGCAGAAACCGCCTTTATACCACCATTGTGTGATCTTTCGTAAAAAGGACACAGTTGCACAACATTACCACCACAGTCTGACCGCTTATAAATGACCTAAGGCTCCCTGATGCCGCCACAGCATTGTGGGAAAATTGACAGACTAGTTTTGTAAAAATGGGTTAAGACTGTAATGTCTTTGGTGGTGAAGAAAAGAGCTAAAACCAGAAGGAACATCAGCGTGGCCTACTCTAGTTTGAGAGTGCTAAAGGAGGCTACAAAATCATGGACTGATGGTGACCTGGCTTTGTTGCAACTTTTTACTTTGTGGTTTATTTTAGTATCAATTGGCTCTTGTTAGCGTTAGCTCATTGTTAGCACTAGCTACAGCAGGCTGCAGCAGGGTTGTTTGTGGCAGTTGAATTTCCACTTTCAACCAGTAGGAGGGAGGAGTGGGAAACTGGTCTTTGTTACTTTAACACTTCTCTAAAAAACAAAAAAGTTCCAAATATACATATATATAAATATACACACACAGGTGTAATTAGAAAAATTAGAACATGGTGAAAAGGATCATTTATATTGTTTTGCGGTGATTAAAAGGTTTTTCTTTGAGTTGATGCTAATATCTAGAAATTCAAGTTACTACAGTCTTGCACGACCAAATATGTTTAAAAACACGATCACGTGAGCGTCTTAGATGTGCAGGTGGTGGCAAGCCACAAACTTCTTCATCTCCACAGTGTCAACCATGGCTTCCTTGTGACCACACTCTCTAGCATGAGCATCACAGAGAAAGCACATGCCTGGTTTGAATCGTACCTCACAGGACAATCATTCAGTGTATCTTGTTTTGGACAATCCTCTACCGTGCACCATCTTGCCACAGGAGTCCCCCAGGGCTCTGTACTAGGACCTCTTCTCTTTGCCACATACACCACCTCACTGGGTGAGATCATTCGATCACATGGCTTCTCCTACCACTGCTATGCAGACGACACCCAGCTCTATCTGTCATTTCCACCAGACGACCACACTGTCTCTGCACAAATATCAAACTGTCTCTCTGACATATCAAAATGGATGAAATCCCACCATCTCCAACTCAACCTCTCTAAAACCATCCATACAGCACAATATCTCAATCCAGAATGACTTCTATCTCTGGCTCCTTCAAAGGCAGTTCAAAATCTGGGTGTTGTGATTGATGAACACCTGACCTTTAAAGATCATGTTGCCTCTGTTGCCCGTTCATGCCGCTTTGCGCTGTATAACATACGAAAGATCAGACCATACCTAACACAACATGCCACCCAGCTCCTGGTGCAATCTACTGTCATCTCCCGCCTCGATTACTGCAACGCCCTTCTAACTGGTCTTCCAGGCTGTACTGTGAGACCTCTTCAAATGGTCCAGAACGCAGTGGCGCGTCTGTTCTTCAATCAGCCAAAAAGAGCACACGTCACCCCTCTGTTCATTGAGCTCCACTGGCTACCGCTAGCAGCACGCATCAAATTCAAATTGCTAACACTAGCATACAAAGTCCGAGATGGTACAACTCCCATCTACCTGAATCCTCTTGTAAAGGCTTACGTCTCGGCCCGGCCGCTCCGGTCATCACAGGATGGTCGGCTAGCATTGCCTACACCACGCTCAGGACAATCCCGACTCTTCTCATGCATCGTTCCACAAATGTGGAATGACCTTCCAAGCACTACCAGAACAGGAGCTTCCTTTTCAATTTTCAATAAACTCCTGAAGACCCTGCTCTTCAGAGAGCATCTTCTTAACTAGCACCCTCCCTGCACCTACCCCCCCTCTCTACTGTCTTCTCCTTTTTTCCCTCCTCTCCATGATTGATGTCAAGTTGTTGTTGTTATTGTTGTTGTTAGCCTCAAGGGCAACATGCCAATTATCACTTGTAAGTCGCTTTGGACAACAGCGTCTGCTAAATACATAAACTTAAACGTAATTTCTGTTTCATATATTCCATGTAAAATAACCTCTTCAGCAAAGTCCCCAATACCAAATCAAACAAACAAATAACTTTGTCTTTAAGAAGATTAAAAAAGAACATTTGTTCGTTTACGTCTGCGAGCAGCAAAGCTCAAAAACCAACATCTGTTAGAAAATTGTCTGCAGACACGTTTTCATTCTGATTCTAAGAGAGGCGAAAGGTGAGTAGACATCTTCTGAAGTTTGAGACAAACTACTTCATATAACACTTTGAAAGAGACTGTTGAGGAAAACATGTCAGCAGGATGCTGAGCTGAGAATCTACATCTTTGATATGTTTTTCTTTCACAGTTTTAGAACATTTTAGTCGGGTCAAACCCGGGTATCAAAGATGCTGCAGGGTAAAACAAAACAAGTTAAAGGTGTGGAACACTCGTTTAATCAACACATTTGCAGTGGTAGGAATGAATGCCTCTGAAGAAAGAAAACACAGGTGCACCATTTGCAGGAATTAGAAGTGAGCCACATCACAGCTGAGCTTCAGACGGCAGGATTTGGACTCTTATTTCCTGATATCTGGACATCTCTCCTCTGATTGGCTGACAGCAAAACAACTCTACCACTGACTCTGTCTGCTCTGCAACTTTGACGTTTTATCTCCACAAATAACACAAACCTGGAGGAGTTCTGCTGTGTGGTCGTCGTCGTCTTCCTCCCCTTATCCGTGTCCGGGTCGCAGGGGCAGCATCCCAACTAGGGAGCTCCAGACCGTCCTCTCCCCGGCCACCTCCACCAGCTCCTCCGGCAGGACCCCAAGGCGTTCCCGGACCAGATTGGAGATGTAACCTCTCCAACGTGTCCTGGGTCGACCCGGGGGCCTCCTTCCGGCAGGACATGCCCGAAAAACCTCCCCGGGGAGGCATCCTGACCAGATGCCCAAACCACCTCAACTGGCTCCTTTCGATCCGGAGGAGCAGCGGTTCTACTCCGAGTCCCTCCCGAATGTGCGAGCTCCTCACCCTATCTCTAAGGCTGAGCCCGGCCACCCTACGGAGGAAACTCATTTCGGCCGCTTGTATCCGCGATCTCGTTCTTTCGGTCACTACCCAAAGCTCATGACCATAGGTGAGGATTGGGACGTAGATCGACCGGTAAATCGAGAGCCTGGCTTTCTGTCTCAGCTCCCTCTTCACCACGACAGATCGGCTCAGCGTCCGCATCACTGCAGACGCCGAACCAATCCACCTGTCGATCTCCCGATCCCTCCTACCCTCACTCGTGAACAAGACCCCGAGATACTTAAACTCCTCCACTTGAGGTAGGACCTCTCCCCCGGCCCGGAGTTGGCAAGCCACCCTTTTCCGGTCGAGAACCATGGTCTCAGATTTGGAGGTGCTGATCCTCATCCCAGCCACTTCACACTCGGCCGCAAACCTACCCAGCAAGAGCTGAAGGTCAGAGCTGGTTGAAGCTAGGAGGACCACATCATCCGCTAAAAGCAGAGACGAGATTCTCCTGCCATCAAACTCGAAAGACTCCACACCACGGCTGCGCCTAGAAGTTCTGTCCATAGAGGTGATGAACAGAACCGGTGACAAAGGGCAGCCCTGGCGGAGTCCAACCCTCACCGGGAACACGTCCGACTTACTACCGGCTATGCGGACCAAACTCACGCTCCTTTGGTAAAGGGACTGAATGGCCCTCAACAGAAAGCCACCCATCCCGTACTCCTGGAGCGTCCCCCACAGGGTGCCCCTGGGGACACGGTCATAAGCCTTCTCCAAATCCACAAAACACGTGTGGATTGGTTGGGCAAACTCCCATGCCCCCTCTATCACCCTTGCAAGGATATAGAGCTGGTCCACAGTTCCATGGCCAGGACGAAAACCACATTGCTCCTCCTCTATCTGAGATTCAACTATCGATCGGACTCTCCTCTCCAGTACCTTGGAGTAGACCTTTCCAGGGAGGCTGAGGAGTGTGATCCCCCTATAGTTGGAACACACTCTCAGGTCACCCTTCTTAAAGATGGGGACCACCACCCCGGTCTGCCACTCCACAGGAACTGCCCCCGATGACCACGCAATGTTACAGAGACGTGTCAACCATGACAGCCCTACAACATCCATAGCCTTGAGATACCCAGGACGAACCTCATCCGCCCCCGGGGCTCCGCCGCTGTGTAGTTGTTTGACTACCTCAGCAACTTCTGCCCCAGACTCCGACTCTGTTTGCGTTGCAACTTTGAAGTTTTATCTCCACAAATAACACAAACCTGGAGGAGTTCTGCTGTGTGGTGGAGTAGCTAATGCTAGCGGTGAGTCTCTACTAGCTGAGACGTCCTCTGCTGTTTCCTGGACTCTAAACCAACAACAGCCTTCCCCATCGTGAGTCAAGATGGGTGAGTCCATGAATCAGGATTTTCTAATCCTAGAGCTGGAGTATTCAATTCCGGGCCTGGTGGGTTGGTATACAGCACGTTTTAGTTGTTTCTCTGCTCCAACACTCTTCCAGTGTTTGAATCTCCTGTGCAGCAACTCATCAGGCTCTGCAGGAGCCTGTTAAGAACCTGCTGACTGAAATCAGGTGTGTTGAAGCAGAGCTAAAACAAAAACCTGCTGGATATCGGCCCTCCAGACCCGGAATTGAATACCACTGTCCTAGAGTTTCACCGTCTGATGTCAGAAGCTACTGCAGGAGATAGGTGTAGGAGACTATTTTCATGTTCAGCCTGCATTAACAACTCAGAGTGACCCCGAGCTTCAGTTCAGCTCTTCAGAAGCCCGTGGTGATGGAGCGTAGGGGACGTCGGTTTCAAATACAGAGCATCTTCTAAACTAGCACCCTCCCTGCACCCGTCCCCCTTCTCTACTGTCCTCTCCTTGTTCCCTCCTCTCCATGATTGATGTCAAGTTGTTGTTATTATTGTTGTTGTTAGCCTCAAGGGCAACATGCCGATTATCACTTGTAAGTCGCTTTGGACAAAAGCGTCTGCTAAATACATAAACATAAACAATTATTTACGTTTTTCCATAGACTTAATGTGATTTCCATTAAAAGCAGCTGGGAAAACCCGGAAATAATGCATCAGCAACACTGAAAAAAAGAGAATTGTTGAATCAACCGAATTGAATTGTTTCAATTGGTAACAAGCAATTTAATTAAGTTTATGCGACCTAAATTACTAAAATTTTACTAACAATTCAAGTCGGATAAACCTAATTAAATTGCTTGTTACCATTAAAGCAATTTTTTAAGTTGGATCAACATTTTCTTTTTACAGTGAACGATGAAAAGAATCTGACAAGAATTTGTAAAACCACTGAAGCAGTGAACTTTATTAAAACCAAAACTCTAGACCCTGAAGTGAGTCCAACAGAGGGCTGAGCGTGAGCTGCAGACAAGTGAAATCAATCAGTCGTTTAATTTGTCTACATGCTGTTACTATCAGTTTCCGGGCTTCCCGGTGGGTCATCACGACCCATTAACACGTGTTTTCATAAGGAAAAGGTGAGCTGTGACCATTATTGCAACCTTGAGTGCCGAGTCCTCAGAATACACCCAGGTGTTGCGTTTCAATCAGTGCTGATTGATTTACCGAGGCTTCTGCAGAGTTATGATGCGGGACTAAATGGCAATTAAGCGCTTTCCTACAGGACTCAAACACCAGATGTTAGCAGCTTTTCATATAAGGAAACAAAAAAGTGTATCGTCAATAAATGTTATGATCTAAACTTCTACCATGTTAAAAAAGAGCTACTTTTTCAGGGACACTGAGAAGCTAAAGAGTCAGTGACTCCAGAGCATGTGCACAGCTTCTAGTCTGAATAAGACGAGCAAGAGGGGGAGGCAGAGAGGACTAACCCGACATTGTTACCATAGCAACACTGATTTCCGAAGTCTGGATCAGCACAGAGCGAGGAGGAGAAAGGAGAGGGGCTGACGAAAGACAGAAGGAGAAAGGGGCAGAGAGGAGAGATGAAAAAGAAGGAGGGAGCAAAGATGAGGATATTTCAAGTTACTAATAGCCACTGACTGTAAACCCCAGCGAGCTAAATCTCCATCAGCGTGTGACGACTGACACAAGCCCGCTCATAAACACTCAGCTCTTCCATCGCTGCCTGTTATTAACAGATCCAGACCCCAGATGATGAAGGATCTCGGAGAATTTAGCAAACACAATGCAGTTCAGTCAAGTCTGTTAATATTTGATGATGCAATATGGCAGCATGATCAAAATAGGTTACATCCTGTTTGTGTTGTAGGACCCAAAGCAGAGCTGCCTCAGAGACAGAAGGGGTGTGCGTGTGTGTGTGTGCATGTGTGTGCGTGCGTGCATGTGTGTGTGTGTGTGTGTCCTCGTCAGTGCATCTGAGGATGGGTTGAGTTCAGTCTTATTGAATCCCACAATGTTCCCCTCAGCTCTCCTCGGTTAGCCTCATATCTCTGCATTCGGGCTTCTTATTATGTAACAAGCCAAAGGACACAATTACAGCATGATCTGTTTATTATACATTATATGTGTCTTAACATCGAAAAAAAACCATTTTGTGCCGAAAATATTTTTTTGGTTGTATGAGCTTCCAGCCCCGTCGACACGCGTGACCTCCCTGACGTCCACGGGGGGATTAGGCTCTAATTTCGAAAGCCTACAAACAACGTATATAAAGTGTTAGCATGAGGTATTTAACAAATGACCTTAAGAATAACCTACGCTGTTCCCTCTGGAAAAAAACTCCCCTGTGTAGCAGATCATAATTGTCATTTCATTATCTGTAATTTTCTATTTTCCTTTAAAAATTAAAGAGGAGAATGGAGGGAACAAAGCCAGACAGCGTAAAAGAACATTAGAGCAAGAGAAAATGAGCAAAAGAGTGGGAGGTTTACTGAACTGGTGAAGCAAAAAGAGGTAATAATGTTTATTGGTTTATATGGTTTGTATTTAATAAACTATCACTGGATGAAAGTAAAACAAAATGTATGTTGTTTGGAGGTATTAAGAGTAATATTGAAGTAAAATTGTAACTAAATAATGTTGAAATTGAAAGAGTATATGAGACTACATTTTTAGGAGTAATAATTGATGATAGACTTTGTTGGAAGTCTCACATAGATCATGTGAAACGGAAATGATCTAAGTCTATTTCTATTCTTTATACAAAACGAGAGATTTATTGCACAAGAGCTGCCTTTACCCGCTCTGAACTTGAGACAGTTCTCCACACCTTCATCTCCTCACGCTTAGACTACTGTAACTCTCTTTTCACGTGTCTGAGCAGAACCTCCCTGAACCGTCTACAGGTGGTTCAGAACGCCTGTGCTCGGCTTCTGACCAAGTCCTCCAAACACACCCACATCACCCCGCTTCTCCTCCAGCTTCACTGGCTGCCAGTCAACTTCAGGGTTCATTTCTAGATCCTGGTTCTGGTCTATAGGGCCTTACATGGACAAGCACCATCTTACATTGGTGATCTTCTTGGTCCCTACACCCCCAGCAGGTCCCTGAGGTCCAGTGATCAAAGCCTACTGGTTGTGCAGCACCAGGCTAAAGGTCAAAGGTGACAGATCATTTGCTGCTGTGGCCCCCAGACTCTGGACCTCTCTCCCCCTGAGCCTGAGATCAGTGGACTCAGTGGTCTCCTTTAAAAAGCAGCTGAAGACTCATTTGTTCAAGCTGGCTTTTGTATGACCTTCTTCACCTCTCTCTCTTTATTCTGCTCTCCCCACCTATTCCACCTTCCTCAGGATCCACTGATTTCCCTCTTTCCTGTTCACTCTCTCTTTCTTAAAAATTTTTTTAAATCACAATTAAAGGCAACTGGACTTCTTTGGTTTCTTGAAGACGTTTTGCTTCTCATCTGACAAACTTTGTCAATTCTGACTGGAATACGGGAGAGCCAAGCTCATAAGCTGTAGCTTTCTGTTGTTTGCTTAATGAGCTGAAACTACCAATGAATACCCCTCCTTCCTACAACCTGAGGATTTGTTGAAGTCGCCAGTCCATAATGTCCATTTTTGTCCTCATTCACATTTTGGCATTAGTTTGTCTACCTGCTTGAGTTTTCTGTCTGTGTCCCAATTGACCATCTACTCAAAGCGCAATAGTCAGTTCCACCAGTAGGTGTCGCTAACGCGAATAAAAGATGTAATTAAATATCCTGTTTTTAACAATAATATAAGATCAAATGAAAAACATCTCCAATAACAACACAATGCAAGGTTTTAGGTGGAACACGTATTTATTAAAAAATGGTTTGCATGAACCTTTAAATATCCTTAATCTTTAAATATCGAAAGAGATTTTAGACATGGCAGAAATCTTTTTTTTTACTTTAAGCTAGAGCCAGATTATTATGTAGAATGGTTCATCTTTCATAAAAGAGCCAAGAACCATTACGCTACATATTTGGCGAGCCAACCCGACTTCTATATCTGCGATATATCCATCCTAATCCATCAACGAGCTAATTTTTGACTAAATTAATCGTTTTCTCTGTGTTTTACTTTGATGTCTTATTTTGAAAAACCGGAAGTGATTCCAAACTAAAATCGTTCCTCTGGAGACGTCCGGGGAAGAATATTACGGTGGGATTTCCGATCTGAAATTTAACACCAACTCCACAGATCCTGTGAGTTTTCCATCCCCGTCCATCGGTGAGTGAATGGGTGAGTTGTGTCTTTAACTGTATGCTGTCCGCTGTGTTGAGACATCGCGTCTCTGAACTCTAGAGTACGGAAAGATTCATTTCCGCTCTGTCGCTGTAACAAGCTAACCCCTCCCCCGGCGACCCCACGTGGACAAAGCGGGTTCAGACAATGGGTGGATGGATGGTAGTGATTAGCATTTTTAGTTCGTTGATTGTCAATAAAAATACACAAGTAGAAGAAAAAGAAGAAGTTAGCTTTTTCTGGTGGCATCACGGTGGAGCCTGGGAGTAAAAATAGGAGTCATGTCTTTGGAGGTGACACAAAGAGCTTAAACCAGACTGAACATCGGCGCGGCCTACGCTAGTTTGAGGAAGCTAAAGGAGGCTACAAAAAACTGATGGTGACCTGGCTTTGTTGCTACTGATCTTGTATGTAATAACATTTTTGTCCAACAGTGTCAATCTTTTGACTTTATTTTAGTATTAGCTGGATCCTATTAGTGTTAGCTTGTTGTTAGCGCTAGCTGCAGCAGGCTACAGCAGGGTTGTTTCTGCCAGTTGTAATTCCATTTTCAACCAGTAGGGCAGAGGAGCAGGAACCTGCTCTGTTACTTTAATAGATTATAACCTGTCCACAGAAACCTACTTCAAAGAATGCAAACTAACCAGAAGAGGCTGAGATTTTAATTATATGCGAGACAAAAGAAAAAACCAACGTTTTCAGACGACCTTCACAAGCAGCACTTGTTTGTTGACCGATCTTCACCCCAGCCTTGTCTGCATTGTTCGTAGACTTTTCCACTTTAACATTGCCCGACTCTCATCCTCCTTTATGAAGGCCACTAGAGATTTCTATCACTTCACTGCTTAACAAAACAGCGCTAACATTTCTTTGAGGGGTCAGTCTAATACTCTGTGTCATACAGGCAACAACAGGGATTTAATCAGCTGTTGAGCTAATGAGTGTCTTCTGTATTCTGTTCACAGCAGATATTAAACATGCTAACCTCGTCTTCATTTTGCTGCGTTTGCCTGCCGCTGCTGTTTTCTGCCGTGCCGGCCGGTTTCATCTGACACCGTCATGATGGCCGCTCCCCAAAACAGAATAATATTTTTCAGTTAAAGTGCAGGTTACATTTACAAATCTTAGATTTCAGAGTCATCATCACCACTCTGCATATTTGCCATGTGGGTCGTAGCGATTCACCCTCCTGGCTGCATGTCTGCTTAAAAAAATACCATCCGACGGTAATCTTTGCCGTGGTTGTCCTCATGTGACTTGATGCTTCTGTCGTGTCACCAAATGAGCATTCAGAACTATGGAATTCCTGTTTATCTCGGAAATTGTTGTTTTCTGGAAAAAGAAGAGCCCGACTGGCTGTTTCTGAGATTGAAAACTTCTAACTGATGTCACAAACTGAGCTCTGATCCGTGGAAACGTGTCTGCTTAAAGTACAGCAGTGGTTACTCACTGTGAAGGAGGATTTTACACTTGGGTTCCCACATTTTATTCCTGCGTGTTTTGTGAGCAGTCTACAAAAACAAGTGATTTTTTTAAGGTCATCTCAGGCTATTTTGTTTCTGGTTACTGCTAACTAGTTGTGATTTGATGGAATCTGATGCTAAGTAGTCTGAAAGTTCGTTCATGCTTCTTAACATAAGCCGTGTTTCCACTAAAGGACTTCTGGGAAATTTCTGGGAGGAGGGACAATGACGGGGAACACGATGGCTCGGTCCTCTTGGCTGTTGTGTCTCCACAATCAGCTCTTTCAGGACTTTGCTGAGTCATCAGAAAACTGCGACTGTTTCAGCAATCAGTGACATCACTTATCAGCGCCAAAAGACATCCATGGACATTAAAGTAACACTAGGTAGTTTTTTAAACGTTAAGCTAGAGCTTTAAGGTTACAGCGTGTATTTTCCCTGGCGATAGGGGGCAGTGCATACCTGAATCGTTGCAAGCAAGCATTATTTTTGTGTTCAAATAAGACCTTACCATTAAGGTGAGGACAAAACAAATTAGCAAACGTGAGCACGTGATCCATCGGCCCAACATGAATTTGTTTGAAAATTGAGGGGAAAAAATCATTGAATTATTGATATTTATTAAGTTTCATCAGAACAAATTAGATTTTCCATCATTTTTTTAACGTCTTGATTCAGTTAATTAAATAAAGGTTCAGTCTTAAGGTTAGAAATACAACACAAAATAAAAAAGAATAGAACAAATTCTAATAAATTCAAAAACTAGTGACTAGTCAGGTTTTCCCAAAACTTCAGTTTTTGCCCAGGAGTGAATAAATGATCAATGAAGCTCTGATATGTTCACGTTTTGTGGGAAGTTCAGATGCTACAGGTTTACTTTTCATGCAGCATTTGTTTGAAACCGAATTACAGATCTCAAACTTCTGCACAAAAAACAATTAGCAGGTTTTAAAAGGAAACCATTTTTATTTTCTCTTTATTTAAAGGAGGAAAATGAGAATAGTCCTCATTTGCTGCCATGATAATCAACCCAAAGCAAACTTATCTTCACTGTGATGCTTTTTTATTTGCAACACTCAAGAGTATTATGGGCCAGCCAGAGGCCAATTAGCTGCAGCAGCAAGGCTGCAACAACAAAGGCCAAAAGCTTCGCCGTGGAAGCGAGCAACTGCAGAGACCATTACAGAAGCAGGCCCTCACTTGTCAGGAAACTTCAGGTATAATCAGATCTACCTGCGTGACTCATTCCCAGCAGGACCGAACGCCTCTGCTTTTATAAAATCTGAGCCCTCCCAGTGAGTTGCAACTCTAACGACGCAGCTATAAATCACACAGGAGATCCGAATCTGGTCGCAGCTGCTCCTTTACTATTCATGGCATAAATCAACCACCAAACTGCTTGTTGAATAAATGATTCATCCATCCATCCATTTTCATCCGCTTATCCAGAGTCGGGTCGCGGGGGCAGTAGCCTAAGGCGAGAGGCCCAGACTTCCCTCTCCCCAGCCACTTGGGCCAGCTCCTCCGGGGGAATCCCAAGGTGTTCCCTGTCCAGGTGAGAGACATAGTCCCTCCACCGTGTCCTGGGTCTACCTTTAGGTCTCCTCCCGGTTGGACGTGACCAGAAAACCTCACCAGGGAGGTGTCCAGGAGGCATCCTGACCAGATGCCCGAGCCACCTCAACTGGCTCCTCTCGATGTGGAGGAGCAGCGGGTCTACTCCGAGCCCCTCCCGAATGACCGAGCTTCTCACCCTATCTCTAAGGGAGAGCCCAGCCACTCTTCGGAGAAAACTCATTTTGGTCGCTTGTATCCACGATCTTGTTCTTTCTGTCACTACCCAAAGCTCATGACCATAGGTGAGGGTAGGAACGTAGAACGACCGGTAAATCGAGAGCTTCGCCTTCTGACTCAGCTCTCTCTTCACCACGACAGACCGGTACAACACCCGCATCACTGCAGATGCAGCGCCAATCCGCCTATCGATCTCACGCTCCAGTTTTCCCTCACTCGTGAACAAGACCCCGAGATAATTAAACTCCTCTACTTGGGACATGACCTCATCCCTGACCCGGAGAAGGCATTCTACCCTTTTCCAAATCAAGACCACGGTCTCAGATTTAGAGGAGCTGATTCTCATCCCAGCTGCTTCACACTCAGCTGCGAACCGCTCCAGCGAAAGCTGAAGATCACGTTCTGATGAAGTCAACAGGACCACATCATCTGCAAAAAGCAGAGACGTGATCCTCAGGATGCCCACCACACCTTGGCTACGACTGGAAATCCTGTCAATAAAGGTTATGAAAAGAACTGGTGACAAAGGTCAGCCTTGGCGGAGTCCAACTCTCACTGGAAACGAGCCCGACTTACTGCCGGCAATGCGGACCAAGCTGACACCGGTCATACAGGGACCTAACAGCCCGTATCAGAGGGCCTGGTACCCCATACTCCCGGAGTACCCCCCACAGGGCCCCCCGAGGGACGCGGTCAAACGCCTTCTCCAAATCCACAAAACACATGTAGACTGGTTGGGCAAACTCCCACGCACCCTCCAGGATCCCCCTAAGGGTATAGAGCTGGTCCAGTATTCCACGGCCAGGACGAAAACCACATTGCTCCTCCTGAATCTGAGGTTCAACAATCCGATGGACCCTCCTCTCCAGAACCCCTGAATAGACCTTACCAGGAAGATTCAGGAGTGTGATCCCCCTGTAGTTGGAACACACCCTGCGGCCCCCCTTTTTAAATAAGGGGACCACCACCCCGGTCTGCCAGTCCAGTGGGACTGCCCCCGATGTCCACGCGATATTGCAGAGCCGCGTCTGCCAACACAGCCCCACAATATCCAGAGCCTTAAGGAACTCCGGGCGGATCTCATCCACCCCTGGAGCCTTGCCACAGAGGAGCTTTTTAACCACCTCAGTGACCTCAGCACCAGAGATTTGAGAGGCCAACCCAAAGTCCCCAGACTCTGCTTCCTCACTGGAAGACGTGTCGGTGGGATTGAGGAGGTCTTCGAGGTATTCTGCCCACCGATCCACAACGTCCTGAGTAGAGGTCAGCAGCACACCATCCCTACTATAGATAGTGCTGGTAGCGCACTGCTCTCCGGTTGGCTGCCTCAACAATGGAGGCATGGAACAGGGTCCATTCACACTCAATGTCCCCTGCCTCCCCCGGAACAATTTGGAAGTTCTGTCGGAGGTGGGAATTGAAGCTCCTTCTGACAGGAGACTCTGCCAGATGTTCCCAGCAGACCCTTGCGATATGTTTGGGCCTGTCTGGTCTGACTGGCATCCTCCCCCACCATCTGAGCCAACTCACCACCAGGTAGTGGTCAGTTGACAGCTCCACCCCTCTCTTCACCCGAGTGTCCAAGACATGCGGCCGCAGGTCAGACGAAACAACAACAAAGTCGATCATCGAGCTGCGGCCTAAGGTATCCTGGTGCCAAGAGCACATATGGACACCTTTATGTCTGAACATGGTGTTCATTATGGACAATCAATGACTGCCACAGACATCCAATAACAAAACACCACTCAATTTCAGATCAGGGGGGCCGTTCCTCCCAACCACACCTCTCCAGGTCTCACTGTTGTTGCCCACGTGAGCGTTAAAGTCCCATAGCAGAACGAGGGAGACACCTGAAGGAGTACTCTCCAGCACCGCCTCCAAGGTCTCCAAAAAGGGTGGGTAGTCTGAACTGTAGTTTGGTGCATAAGCACAGACCACAGTCAGAACCCGTCCCCCCACACGTAGGCGAAGGGAGGCTACCCTCTCATTCACTGGGGCAAACCCCAACGTACAGGCACCAAGATGGGGGGCAACTAGTATGCCCACCCCTGCTCGGCGCCTCTCAGTGGGAGAAAATCCAGAGTGATAGAAAGTCCAGCCCCTCTCAAGGAAACTGGTTCCAGAGCCAGAGCCATGCGTTGAGGTGAGTCCGACTATATCTAGTCGGAACCTCTCAACCTCACACACCAACTCAGGCTCCTTCCCCACCAGAGAAGTGACATTCCACGTGCCAAGAGCCAGCTTCTGTAGCCGAGGATCAGACCGCCAAGGGCCCCGCCCTCGACTACCACCCACCACACACTGCACCCGACCCCTTTGGCCCCTCCCACGAGTGGTGAGCCCATGGGAAGGGGGACCCACGTTTCCTCTTTGGGCTGTACCCGGCCGGGCTCCATGGATGAAAGCCCAGCCACCAGGCGCTCGCCAACGTGCCCCACCTCCAGGCCTGGCTCCAGAGGGGGGCCCCGGTGACCCACATCCGGGCAAGGGAACGCGGTTTCCATTTATATAACTCATCATAAGAGGTCTTCGGGTTGCTCTTTGTCTGATCCCTCACCTATGGCCTGTTTGCCATGGGTGACCCTACCAGAGGCAGAAAGCCACAGACAACTTAGCTCCTATTGATTAAATGATGACAACTGTAATACGTTTTTCCACATGTGAAAAACTGCAGTAACCTGCAAAGCAGTTTTCAAACACCGGCGGCCGGGGAAACGTGTTTGATGAGCTAAAACTGACTGCTTGACCATCAGAAAAAACGAGCTCACCAGACGATTCTAAAAATATAAACAGTTTCTTCTATTTTGAGATGGCCGTGCTGAATCTGAGCAGGTAAGATTCATCTCCTTAATCATCACAGGACACTGCACACCTGAGCTCACTGCTGAAACATGCACACGTTTATGCACACTTGCATCTATGTCAGCACAAACGCGCGCGCACACACACACACACACACACACACACACACACACACACACACACACACATGCAGGTGCACAGACTAAGATCCAAACACACTCCTGGCGATGTGAACACGTACGCAGGCTCAAACCCACGCAACACTAAAATGATGACGATAAAATCCTAAAATAGGTCATCTTCAAAAGCAGCTTCAAAGGGAAGCTGACCTGCCACTAAGTGAACGTGATGAGTCCACCTATGAGTGCACGCGACCAGGCCGTTGTCCGTCGTAGGAGGAGTGCCCAGGGAGGCAGAGGCAGTAACACCTCGGTCTAAGAGGCTCTCAGAGTAAAGTGCCTTGGAATGACCTGATGCTCACGAACCCATGAAGCTTCTTTTAAACACGCGTGCAAGCATGCATAAGGAACACCCTCACTATTCAGACACCGCCGTCCCTCGGTTAGACGGTTAAACAGTGGAGGATCCTTAAGACTTACATGGATGATAACAATAAAATGACCTGCAGAGGAAATTATTGGTCGTTAGATGAAATGACTGGAAGAACATCCACATCTAACTGACTTCTGGAGTCAACCAACTTTATGATGGCTGCAGACATTAATAAAAGAATGACTATAACTCTGTCATTTTTACAGATACTGAGCTAAAGTCTGATGTGTTATTAGCTCAGTCGCTCGCCACATATACTCTAAAGAGCAAGACCTTGTGATGCCGTATGAGATGCCTCAAACAGCTATCCCCGCATCACAGGATCATGGGATGTTCCATGAAGGAATGGTAGGACTTTAAAGAGCAAGTCACCCCCAAATGATCTATTTTTTTAATATACAAATTAGGGCTGGGCGAAAAATCAATCAAATGAATTAATTCGATTTTTTTTTGCGGGCGATTCATAAAGTAGGTAAATCGAGTTTTTTGTAATGGCGCCTTTTTGGCCCTCCGGAGGTCCCGTAGCATCAGGTTCCTCACCCACGAGCGAGCAACAACACACAAAACAACAGACAGCAAGCGACCACTTGGCGACCGGTGACGGCGGTGCGAGTGGGAAGTTTGTTCCGAAGAAAGGGATAAAATCATCTGTTGTTTGGAACTGCTATGGGTTTGCTGCAACAGACATAAAACAAGAGACCCCGCGCTGCAACCTTTGTCTAAAACCCGTCGCAATCAAAGGCAGCAGCAGCACTAACTTGTTTCAACACCTTAACCAGAGGCATCAAGCTGAACACGAAAAATGCTAGTCTCTCCGAGAGGAACAAAGCCGCAGTGACCAAGAACCAGCGGCTAAAAAACAGCTAACTGTAGCCAAATCGTTCGCACAGGGGACCGCATGACAAGAAAGGGGCCCGGTGGACTACAATCACCGACGCGGTCGCTTTGTATATAGCAAAAGACATGGTAGCCATATATACCGTGGAGAAGACGGGGTTTATAAATTTGATGAAAACATTGGATCCCAGGTATGAGCTACCCAGCCGAAAGTATTTCAGTGAAGTAGTCTTGCCGCAGCTGCACAGAAACACACGCAAAAAAGTTGGCAGAGAACTGGAGGACCTGTCCTTTTTTTCGGCAACAACCGACATGTGGAGCAGTCGAACTACGCAGCCGTATATGAGTTTAACGGTGCATTTCATTAACAACGCGTGGGATTTACGTAGTATTTCCCTCCAAACGTCATACTTTCCCGAGGACCACACCGGTGAACTTATCGCCAAAGGACTGAGAGACGCTCTTGACTGCTGGAACCTGTCTGAGAATCCTCTATCCTGCATGACGACTGACAGCGGGACCAACGTGATTAAAGCCCTGAAACCTCCAGTGCTTTGGACACAAACTACACAACGCTATCGGTAAGTCTGACAATAAGTAAAATAAAATATGACATTTCGACAGAGCACATCAAGCCACAGCCAAGCTGTTTGACGCTCGTCTTTCACTACAGTAGCAACGGAAATTGCAATGATAGTTTGTGTTCCGCCCGGAGGTTTTAGAGTGTGACACTGCAGGAGCGGCAGGTAAACATAAATGCTACCAGTTTGACACTGGAAAGGTGAATAAAGATTTCCTGTTGAGAGGGTAAAGTTCAAAGTTCAGTTTGGAAACGATTGTCATTAAATTGAAATTGAGTTTTGTATTTTGAAAATGGATTAATTTGGTTTGAAAGTGTATTTTATTCTACTGCAAATTGAGCCTCCAAACGCTCACTTTCACCCCCCTCCCCTCAGGTTCAGTTTAGCTTTTTTAAATTTGCTTCTGAAACAGAAAATTGTATTTCAACCTGGAGTGATTCAAATTCAGCTCCCAATGGCACAGAATTCTGCTCGTATTAATCACGTGTCCTTTTGAATACTCTTTCTTCTAAATATATTAACAGTATTTGTGCTTATTTATCACTGTGCTGCTGCAAAGTTCTGCCCATGGATGAAAACATAAAAATAATATACACCAAACATATATTCAGAGTAACGACTGCAGGAGTTACTGTGTTCATACATAAGAAGACGTACAGAAGAAATCATTTTTAGATGTTTATTCAAGTCCCCAATAGTGACGTATGTCTTTGTGTTTTATTCTTTATCATACAGAGAATGGTGTTAAGGATCCCCGCATGGACCGGGCCATTGGAGTTTGCAAGAAGATAGTTGCTGCTTTTTCCTACAGTTGGAAGAAAAGAAGAGAGCTGGGTTTAGCTCAGTCAGAGCTGGGCCTCGCCCCTCATCAGCTTATAGTAGAATCTCCAACCAGGTGGGGCTCCCGCCAAAAGATGATGGAGCGATTCCTGGAACAGGAGAAGGCTATTGCCCGTGTCCTGGGGTCTGAAGTTAACTCATTCACTGCCATTGACGACTAAAGTCGTCATTTGCATTTTTTACTGTTTGAGCATCGCAACGAGCCCCCGCGCTGAGAGAACAAACATCTCAGCCCTGAAGCCGATCTTCATCCGCATACGTCACAGATCACTTGATCAGGAAGCAACACATCCATGTGTTTGGAGATCGTTTTGGGCCGTTCCTGTAAAAAAAGTGAGGCGCGAACCGGAAAAGCGTCTGCCGATCACAATTCGACAACGGATTATGAAAGAACGGATAACGCTCGAAACACGCGGCTTCTTCCTGATGTAAGAGGTGAGTCTCCTCTTTGTTTTGGTTGTTTTGGCATCGACATCATCCTAGCGCGCAACGTTCTGTGACTCTTAAAAAAACAGTAAAAACGGTGAGAAACGCTGGCAGCGAAGGCCTTTAGCGATCAGGAAACGGCTGGCAGTGAACGAGTTAAAAGCCGCCATCTCGTGCCCTCTTGGCAAGACGTCGAAGTTTTGGAGTCAGTAAACAAGGCGGTTAAAGCACTCCAAGATTTTACAGATGCTTTATCAGGGGAAATGTATGTTAGTGTCTCGTACATCAAGCCTGTTCTCCATCTGTTCAAAACAAGTCTTTTGCAGCCTGAGGACAACGACACAGAGCTCACCAAAACAATCAAAAGCAACATACTGGGATACCTTGTTAACAAATACAGCGATCCTGTCAAAGATGAACTTCCTCTCTGATGGATCTAAGATTCCGGACATCCTACATCGACCCAGACAAGGTGGAGCAAATCAAAAGAAGAGCTGTCAGTGAACTTCCGTCTTTCCCCACTGACAAAAGCACACCACAGCCTGGTCCAGTTGTGCAGGTGGACCAAGAGGCAAGGCCTCAGCCAAATCCCAAGAGGAAAAAAGACCTTAGCAGCTTTCTTCAAGAAGAGTGTGCCGACCCCTGGCCCTGACCAGTCGGAAGAGGCTAAAATAGAGACTGAACTTGCGACTTATCTGCTCACGCCAGAGGTAGATCCTGACACTGATCCACTGCAATGGTGGAAGAGCAACAAATCAAACTTCTCAAGGCTCAGCCACCTGGCCAAGAAATACCTCAGTATCCCTGCAACAAGTGCCCCATCTGTGAGGCTATTCGGTGTGGCAGGGGGAGTTGTCACATGCAGCCGAGCTTGCCTCAAGCCAGAGGCAGTGGACAGGCTGATTTTCCTTGCCAGAAATGTATAAATGTTATTGACCGAAACTTAAGTACAGATCTCATGTTCAGCAGCTCAACCAAACTGTGATTTTTCTCCCCTGTTTCTACATTCAGGGACACAAATCGTTTGTTAAAGTTATTTTTTTAACCAAAGTTGGCACTTTATCAGTTTCAGTTGGAGTTGACGTATTATTTATTCAGCAATTTTTGTACTCTAAATTTTTGTTTACATTAGTATTTTACCCAAGAAAGAAGTTTTGCACTTTTGTTTTTATTTAAAATTCTATGCAAAGTAAATCATTTAGCGTAAATGCAAGTTAAAGACAGATAATTTTTTTTCCTGTTTTTGGATTGAGAAGTAAGATGCATCTATCCCTGTTAGCTGTCGCACTGTTTGGGTTGGTTTAGTTTTACCTGTATTTGAATGTATTGTTAATGTTTGAGAAAATGGTGTTACTCTAATGGGATCGTTTGTCTCATTTCAGTCTAGACAACAAAGTATGACTCAAAACACACCTGGCACTTTGATTCCAAGAGGGTTTTCAGTTATTCACTATTCATCCCTGAAGAGCATTACACATTTTGATTTTGATTAAATAAAAGCAAAATTAGCTTCAAGTGGTCTGCTGTTCGTACTTCTTGGTGTCCTTTTCTGGGGGGAGATTTTATTTTTTGGCCATATCGCCCAGCCCTAATACAAATGAGCATCTTATGATGCTGTAGACACGTGTAGTTATTATTTTACTGCATCTTGTTTAAATGATTAATATTCTTGCACTGCATTAGAATTTGAATCAGCCTTTGCTATTGGCTAAGCCGTACCATGCGACATTACTGCACTGCAGCCGAGTCTCGGCCACACCTCTGGCTAGGTCAGCTGCTCACAAGTCGATAAGAAACGATACGGCTCAGAGCCGCTGTCCTCCTCCCGTTCCGCTGGTGAAGGAGTTGGAGAGAAATCCTCCAGACTATGAAGCATGCTGCTGTTTCTCCATTCAAGCGGTGTGTGTGTGTGTGTGTGTGTGCGTGTGCTTGTAAGTGGTTTGTTTCACTGAGACCATGGGAGGTGAGGGGTGCTGTCAATCATTAGCCTCTTTTAGGAAACAAATCCACTAATTTGCTACGATGCTGAGCTGGCATCAGCGAGCCTTAGGTCCTTTACAAGTGGTCAGACCGTGGCGGTAATGCGGGGTATGGGGTAGTCTCTGCGCTGCAGCGGACTTCCACTGAACTTGGACATGACTTGCTTTATGCGTTACCTTTTTTTGAGGCATGCCGTCTCTGGTGAGCCGAGCTCCAGCTCTAACGGAGAGAGGCTCCTGAAGCTCTGCGTTGCTCCAGTTTATCATCTCGACTGATTCAGTTTAAAAAGTGAAACTTGTGCCCGTGTTTCCTTTCATTTTAACACTCTAGCCTGAAGGAGCTCGGCAGCAACGCCACATGTGATCAAGACACCACCCTGTGTTCCTCTTCCGATTGCAACTAAATAGTGTTCTGGAACCAGGTTTGATTTCAGGTCCACTTTGAAGCAAACATTTTGTACAAGTCAAGTCAAGTTTATTTATAAAGCACTTTACAACAGCATCAAAGCTGACCAAAGTGCTTAACAAGCCAAAAAGAACAGAAGTTCCCTAAAAATTCTAAAAATAAGATGAAAAAGTTCATCACAAAGTAAAAACATGACAAAAACAAACGTATCAAACTGACATAAAAGCTACTGAAAACAGATGCATTCTCAAACTGAATTAAAAGCAACGGAGAACAGATGAGTCTTTAAAAGCGATTTAAAACCCGACAGTGACGAAACCATCCTAATCTGGATCGGGAGTGCGTTCCACAACCTTGGAGCTGCTGCTGAGAAAGCTCCATCACCCCTGAGCTTTCTCTTTGTTCTCGGCACCTCCAGGAGAAACTGGTCGGCTGACCTCCGTGACCGAGACGGGGAGTGAGTAACTAAAAGTTCGCACAGATAACTTCATCTTTGATTCTCAACAAATAAATGTCATTCAGACAGGAAGCTGCTTTCCAGCAAATAAAACGTGTCCCACTCATCGCCTGAAAGCTTGAAATTTTGCAGTTTTACCTTCCAGCCTAGCAGCTTTCACTCCAACTCCAGGTCCTTCGCCGTGGCCGTCTAAGTTCCTTTATTTACAAAATAACGTCTGTTTTAGATTTAAGTCAAAAGTAAAGAAAGACAATGAAATTCCCTCTGTTTTTATCTTTTCAGCCCTAATTTACAAAGATGTTCATGATGAGCGATACCGGTGATGGAAGCAGGACGAACGCGTGACAAATACTAAAAGCTGCCCTGAAAAAACAAAAAATACCTACAAGACAGGTTATGGCATCCAAACTGTAAAGAATTGATCTGAAGGCACAGAGAAGTAACTTGTTACTACAGTACGATCCACAGACTAAGCACCGGTTCATTCAGCAGCTGCTGCATTTCCCGTCTGGCTGCAGGAATGCATTAGTTGTAGCGACATTTCATCTTCTTTACTGAAATCTGCTCAGCTGAAGTAGATTTTGTGCTTTCCCTAAATTCCTCTGAATGGTGTAGCTTCACGGTTGCGTTGTGACAGGTTAACCCGTACTTGACCTGTGTGAGAACAGTTTGATTGACTTTAAATCAGCCCCCTTCGATGAAAATCGTTCCCGCTTTCTGCACAGCTTTTGGATCTGAGCAGAAATCTAAGGAAAGCACCTCATCCCGCAGCGCTGACGGCTGTAGAGACCCACACGAAACGCCAACTGCCACTGCGGTTTGATCGCAGACCCTTAAAACCCTGCAGTCAAAGTCCACGCTAACATGGAGGGAGCTCTTAAAAACATCAACGCTTTGGGTTGATTGTTGCTCAGACGGGATTCAAAAAGGAAATTTTGAAAGAAGAATTTGCTCGATGGATTTTCGGCTTGTGCATGTTTTTGTGCTGCCGTGTGGGTCTCTACTGCCTCTAAAAACACTCCAAACGTGAAAAGAAACTGCCCATCAGTGTTCTGTGAGTGTCTGGTTTTAGGAATTATGTGCCTAAAACAACACGTTTCCAAAAATCCCCATTTGTGACATCACAAAAGATCAAATTAGAATAGAACCACCCCTCACATGCTGCTAGAGGAGCAGCAGCAGTGGTGGATCTAGGATTTTTCTGAGTATGAGGCCACAATATGTACAGGGGGGCCAAGTCTTAGTCCAACATCCTTACATAACATTTCATGCGGGAAATTAATTTTTGACTCATTAGCAGCACTAGTGTTTGGGGCTGAAATAGCATCCACCTTTAATGTGATCATTTTGGAAAGAGCAGATGAGTGACAGGACAGGGGCACTTTAGGGAGCCACAGCTGGGGCCAATTTCCCTGTGGCCCTGTCTCTAGAACCGCCAATGAGCAGCGGCCTTCTTTCAGGATATAGGAGCTTCTCAGGTTATAGCAGCCCGATTGGGGAATGGGTGGGTGTGGCCGTCTCCAACTTGTTTTCTTAAAGTGACAGAGCACTGAAATGCTCATTCTGGAAGGCTCTGCTGCTGAATGTTGGAGAGATTTTGTGCAAAGAACCTCATAAACACGTTTTATATCGGCCATGTGAAGTTTTAACGTGTCTCCTTTGGGTTATTTTCTGTAGTTAGTTAGAATGATCTCATTTGATGAACGAGCTGAACTAGTTTTACTGACTTGAACAGAGCAGACGTTACGCAACGTGCTGATTGTGCAGAAACGTGCATGGGTTTCCTCCTCAGTCCCTGTAGGACTAAAGAGAGAAGGGAACCGCTCTCAAACCTCCGACCATCAAGAAAATTGCAGCAAAGGCATTGATCCTCTGAACAGCTACATGACAGATATGATGATGGAGGCAGAATTATTTCCCCTCTGAGAGAAACAGCGAGAAACAGACTCGACCACCCAAACCGCCATTAAATATGAGTGAAGGGGCGCAGCTGAAACAACGTAAGAGGGATTGTTTCAGGTTGCTGTGGACCGCTTAAGCATCAGATGATCTGGTCGGCGCCACGAACACAACTCAACCCTGCGTTGGCTTCACATCATTATTGACCGCAGTGAGTCACCTTAGAGAGTAAACAGCAGGTCTTAGAGCTGACTGAGGAGGTCTGAAAAGAATGTAAAATCCACAGAGATGATCATCAAACCCACACTCACATCACACACACACACGGCGTGGTGAAGTTCAGCGCGCGGCAGGTGGAGGAGCTGGGGGGGGACCAACAGGCAACAAGACCAGCTGCACTTAATGAAAGAATCAGTCATCCTCCGTGGAGAGGGGAAAGGTCAGCGGGAACACTGAAATACTCACACGTAGATCTTGTGTTCAGAGGTTTGGAGCCGCTTGTTTAGTGGCCAAAATAACGTATTCTTTAAAATGTAAAAAGAAAAAAACACAAATGTTTAAGATGAAACCTTTCTGAAGGAAATCTTCGCAGCAACTGCCTCAAATCAACAAAAATCATTGATTGTAATGGGAAATGTTAAAGATGCTAACAGTGGGTCATTAGGGTCACCATGGTAACCCCGAACCTGTGTTTCTCCACCTTGGCTACAGATTTAATGATGGAGGCTGGACTAAGACATAACTGGTCCTTCCACTGGCTGCTTAGGTGGCGCGTAAGTCGATGCATTTTCCCTGGAAGTGCCGGAGCGAGTCCCTTCCTACCAGGAGCGTTTCAGATGGGAAGCAGCAGTGAAAGCATTCCAACGAGGCCACGGAATGACCGGTGAAGCGCAACACCATGTTTGTTTTCAGCAGCCCACGGAATAACACACAAGGAGGAAAACAGCAGCTTATCCTAAAAGGGATGTGGCTTACTTTCTGTTCGGTTTACCTCGACTACGGAGGTTTTACTAATCACACAACCAGAAATCTGCATGTGTATTTTATTTTGAAAGTTTCCAGACGTTTTATGCTACTTTCATGTTTGATTTCCTGTCCGGCCCGATACGAACTGCTGAGCTTCACTCTTTCAGGGACAATAGTGCATAAAAAAACAACCTTCTTTCCACTAGACGTGAAACGCCGCAAAAAGGCCGCAAAATGTACCACGCAGCAATTAGCCGCCGTTGTCGGCTTCCTTTCCACCGGCAGTGAAGTGTAAAGTTAAGAACACGTCCCAGAAGAAAAGCCTCGCTATCATTATGTTTTGAGTCCATTTTTTATGAGCTATGCTTCCAAAACACATCAAACTCCTCAGTTTATATCTGGCCAGACAGGAAGTCAGAAACTGTGTAAAACATCCAGAAACTTTCAAAATAAAGTCACAATACCACTGACTTTTTTGGAGACATGCAGCTGTCTTTCTCCTTGTTATTATGCAGACTTCTGAAATCACGTGCGGTGTTGCAATTCTCACGTGATTTTGTGCGCTTGCAGGAGCAGCGGCCTGGAATGCTTTTGCCCTCGTTTTGCATCTGAATCGCTCCTGGTTGAAAGGGTGTTGGTGGGTAAAATGTGGCTATTACAATTACACGCCGCGTTCACGTCGGGTGGAAATAAGGGGAAAGGGTGTAATTTTAGTAATTTAGCATGCAGGTTCAAGACTGGTGGAAACGCACCCATCCAATTCGAATGGAGGCTAAAGCTTGGTTTATGCTTGATGCATTCACTTTCCGCTTGGTGATGCGGCTCGCGGATGGAACGCGCTTCACAACTTGCAGCGTTTATGGTTCATGCAGCTTGTCTCTGCGGTGAGCCAATATTCTCCCAAACTGTAGGGGGCAGCATGGAGCTCTACGGCATGCATCCAACACTACACCGTAGTAGAAGTAGAAATTACTGTTTACAACATGGCATTCCAGCATTTTTAAAAGCATCCTCGTCTTTTCCGACAGTGCGAGCTATTTCTCTCCAAGAATTATTAACAACATGTTGATCTCGGTGATCTCTGAGAACTGAATCATACAAATGTCTGTATTTACGAACCTCTGCCTTACTAGTTCTTGCTGGTCTGCCATGTTTTTCCTCGTCCGATTGTCCGCGTGGTTAAGGTTGGTTTATGCTTGACGCGTCTGTGAAGTTCGCGCGGCTCCGCGTGGCGAAAATGCGTCATTTTAACAACCACGCCCCTCCACCGCGCCTCTGCACGGCCCAAACTTTCCGCACCGCGCACCTAGGACATTTTCTAACCACGTGGACGGTCGGACGTGGAAAAACATGGCGGACCGGCAAGAAGTAGTATGGCAGAGGTTTGTAAATACAGACATGTGTATGATTCAGTTCTCAGAGATCACCGTGATCAACATGTTGTTAATAATTCTTGGAGAGAAATAGCTCGCACTGTCGGAAAAGACGAGGACGCTGTTAAAATGCTGGAATGCCATGTTGTAAACAACAGTAATTTTTACTTCTACTATGGTGTAGTGTTGGATGCATGCCATAGAGCTCCATGCTGCCCCCTACAGTTTGGGAGAATATTGGCTCACCGCAGAGACAAGCCGCATGAACCATAAACGCTGCAAGTTGTGAAGCGTGTTCCATCCGCGAGCCGCATCACCAAGCGGAAAGTGAATGCGTCAAGCATAAACCAAGCTTTAGAAAATTTCCTAGGTGCGCGGTGCAGAAAGTTTGGGCCGTGCGAACCTTGCGGATGCGTCAAGCATAAACCAAGCTTAACTGATGCGGACTACGCTTCGCGAACATCATGTGACGCTCACGCGTCAGGTGGAAGACCTCAGACAGAAATATTAAGGTTATCTGGAAAAACTATTTTAAGACATTTATGGCTTTTTATGTAGACAATGCTAAAATAAAACTGAAGCCCCTTGAAGCGGGTGCTTTTGCACTCTGAAGGAGAGATCCAAAAGGTGAAGAGACAAAAATACGTATCAAAAGGGCGCAGGAGCACGAAAAGCTCATTTATAAAAACCATAAAGAGTTCAGAAGCGTCATGAAGTTCATCCGACTTCATGAAACTGGGGGAAAAATAAAAATCATATAAATGAAGCTGTGATTGTCTGAAAATCCTAATAAGGTTATTTAGTGCAGCTTGCTTTTGTGAAACCTGCAGAGCTCCATCCCATTTTCTCACCTGCTTCATCTACTGTAGATCTCAAAGGGAATTTTTAAATTCTAAATAAACGGCACAAGTGGATCCATTTTCTGCACGTTTGCCTCCTCAGAACTATAGTGAGTGAAAACAAACAAAACCATGAAAGCTTTTCAAACAGGATGAATTAATAAACCAACAATATGAAGGTTTTAGGTTTTAAGTTACAGATTTTGGTGAAAGTTGTCTGTTTTACAGCTGCAAATGCAAATGGGGATGTACATATTTACGTGTAAATGCAATCCGCAGCACAAACTCACACAATAATGACGTTCAGCCACGAAACTGCAAGAAAATCAGAGCATCTGCATCAACACTAGACCAGTGGCATTAAACCTGAGGCTATTTCCCATCACTCCCGTAAAGGAGCCCATCGGCTGCACGTGAGCGTAATATTTCTCTCCCTTTAGATGCAAAAGTAACAAGTTGCAGCTCGGGTGAAGACAGTCGTGTGCTGACATCATGGCACAGAGACTCCCTGAATGCTGCAGTGCACACCGACGGCTCTGAGACATCTCTCTGCACCTGTAGCCTGACTGTGATCACAGGTGAGACCGAGTGATCGACAGGATCGTTTGCTGCCTCTTTACCTCTGCGTCCACCCGATCGGGCTGCGGGCGGAGCTGCTGCCAGATTATGGGACATTTTGGCCCAGCGCTGCACCGACCCGCGTTCTAGTGACGCGGACTGCGGTGCATTCATTAAAACAGAGTGAGCTGCACACACACATCACCCTGCATGCAGAGGCTACGGTAGAAAATCGACGCCTATGTAGCACCAAGCGACCGGCAGAGAGGGCGAGAGAGAGGGGGGAGAAAACTGTCCGGACTGCATGATGGGGAGGCAAAAATCCCCACGTTAGGTTTTACGCGCAGTGAAATAATCCTAAGGAGAGGAAGTGGACGAGCATTTATGCAAATTTAACAGATATTTTTGTACATGTGAAAGCAGAGGGAGTCAAGCCATCACGTGAAGGTTTTTATTTGCATAATAATCGCTAATTGTAGGCACGCGCAACAACAGAAGCCTGTGAAAGGATCGTTCAATTAAAGAGAGCGCGGAGGATCATTAAGTCATAAGTTGAGCAGAACCGTCGGTAAACTACCAGGCTGCAAACTCCAACAGGAACGGAGGTCTTACCTGCGGATGATCTGATCTGAATTCAGAGCTTCTCTGCGCTCCCCAAAGAGAAGGAGACCGAGGGGGGTAGATGGAGGAGGGGGTGGTGGACGGATAAACAACGAGACAATAAGCAGATAAAGGAACTGATTCAAGAGTTGAAACGGGAAGCTAAAGAACGAGTCAAAGGGGGAACCGGATTCAGCCGAGATGAGTCTGTGGAGGGGGAAAGGCTGCATTTAAAAAAAGGGCTAATAGGAAACACGTCACTGAGCACGGATCTGTCTGCCGTGTGTGTGTGTGTGTGTGTGTGTGTGTGTGTGTGTGTGTGTGTGTGTGTGTGTGTGTTCGGGGAGAATGCGTCTCTCCTCCCTCCCTCCCTCCCCCTCCTCCACTCCGGTTGGATGCCTTCATCTTTTTCCTCTCACACCGAGAGCATGCAGGCAACTTGTCGCGTCCCACCAAAAACTTAAAGCTAAAAGATGACGGAGCGCGTGCTGATATTAGTGAATGCTGTAGAATGACGCTGTTTCCGCTCTTTTGTGTCGTCCTGGGGGTCTGGGGGGTGCTTATTGGAGCGTGTAGATCAGGTCAAATGTGTGTTTGATGTCTGTTTTCTTACTGGAATATCACAGGGACCGGTGCGGTGATGATGCTGATGCTGACGGCCACGTGGTCCTTTCATGGGCGATGGAGCACGAGCGCAGCCCTGCAGAGAGATGTTTAAAAATGGCATCAGCCGTCTACAGGTCAATGTCCCCGAGTGGACATGAAACAGGAGGGGTCTAATAATGACAACAGCTGATCAGGGTTCAGATGTTTATGCGTTCAAATGAGTGATGTCATTGTTTAGGATGCAGATTATGTAATTTATGAGAATGGAGCCGGTGCTGCAGCGAGGATGCATGAAACAGAGAGATGACCTTCAGTTGCTTTAAAATGGCTTTTCTGCCCAGTTCACCCCCCTCTGACACACACACACACACACACACACACACACACACACACACACACACACGGAGAGAGAGAGAGAGAGAGAGAGAGAGAGAGAGAGAGAGACAGACAGACAGAGAGAGAGAGAGAGAGAGAGAGAGAGAGAGAGAGAGAGACAGACAGACAGAGAGAGAGAGAGAGAGAGAGAGAGTGAGAGCTAATACAGAGTGACGGGTCTTTCATGCAGTAATACTGATGGTGAAAAGAGAGATCCACTTACACACACACACACACACACACACACACACACACACACACACACACACACACACACACACACACACACACACACACACACACACACACACACACACACACACACATCCAAATTAACTTGTGTTCACATTGATTGTTTTCTAAATCATAACAACAGCGTTTCTTAGTCTGTTTTTCATTAAAAAGACTTTTCAGCGTTTTTATTCCGGGTTTCCATGACGAGGAAATATCTATCCTGTTTTAGAACGGCCTTAGTTTAGAAAAACAAAGACAATGGTAATGAGTATACAACTCGAAGATGCTTTCATCTGAAGCGACCTACGAATGGAGACGTAACAGTGACTGAACATGTGAGCTAACAACTAGCCACAATAAAAACAGTTGCTAAGTGTTAGCCTAGCGAACTAGACCAAATTCTTGCTTTGCTAAGTTTGGTCTAGGAACGCTCCATTGGAGCCTCCGCAGCCCCTAGCAGCATTCTGGCTGGACAATCACAGCTCTCTAGAGGGGTTTCAATCCTATAGATAGATGTATTTAAGTGATTAGTTCAGAAAAAAAAAGTTTTTTCTCCTTCTTCAACACCGGACTGCCTCGTTTACCGACATCCATTGCAGTTAGTACGTCACGTTGTTCATTGTCCAGTAGCATGCAGACATCATTTGAAAGACAATGGTAGAACCCGCCCCACGACCGAGTCGTCGATGGAGCATTGCCAGACTAAATAATATATTT